>NC_134278.1:76699786-77000227 GCF_949628215.1 Phalacrocorax aristotelis | reverse complement strand
CCCTGGAGTTTTCTCAAGGTGTCCTCTGATAAAGTCTATCACAGTGGGAATTATGATGAAGAGGACTTGATGAGGGCAAAAAGTAGCTCTCCCCCAACCCCTGCCACATACACCTCCCTCAAGTCATAATTACAGACATAATCTGGAAAGTGGGCAATGTCTGATGAAAAGAGAGTGCCAAGGCAGGACTAAAGCATACCTATTTGGTACATTCCTCCTACAGCCTCTTCTCACGAAAGCTGCAAAGCCATTGCTGCTTAGAAGATGTGACAGGACAACCATCTCTCTGCCTTCCCAGAGAATCTCCCAAGTAATCCACCAGGCTTGTTCGGACAAGGAAACTTATT
Source organism: Phalacrocorax aristotelis (assembly GCF_949628215.1). Taxonomy (NCBI): domain Eukaryota; kingdom Metazoa; phylum Chordata; class Aves; order Suliformes; family Phalacrocoracidae; genus Phalacrocorax; species Phalacrocorax aristotelis. Next base: position 76,999,880 of record NC_134278.1, on the reverse strand, counting down.
TTACACCTTCTCTCACTGACAATGTGACCTGATCTACTAGAATGACTGAAAGTCTTTCTACTGATCTCAGTGTACACCGAAGTGCCTCCTATCTTCATTGAAACTTCCTTGTTAATAAATCTTGCAAGCCCAGAGATCTTTTCATTTTACCAAGAAAGAAGTGAAAGAGGAGTTGAAGGATATTTGGTCAAGGTCATGGAGAGTTTCCTTGCCAAAGCTGGATTTTGGAAGCTAGTCACTCTTCTTCTCATCCTCAATTAGCAAGCTGAAGCTGTTTTCTCATCAACTTTTCTAAAATCAGTGCAACGCTAAAAGCAAAAGGTAGCAGGAGGCGTCTGTATGGTGACACCATCCACTTCAGCAATGGGTGTATTGCTAAGCTAATTATTAAAAAAAAAAAAATCCTTCTTGGTCCATCCATCTCTGAGGTGTCTTCCTTGCGTTCTTGCCTGGATTTCAACCATAATTGTGAAATTAAGTGCAAATTAAAATAAATAAATTTAACAAATCCAACACAAATGGTTGCTTGGCTATTCACATCATTTGTCTGGGCATGATCAGTCATTTGCGCCATAATGTCTAATTCTGAAAATCAGTTGCAAAGATAGAGAGGATTTTCTGCCCACTGACATCTGACCTTGAAGTTTTGAATTGCTGAGTAGAAGCTGAAACCTGGCTGTTCATACATTCCCAATGACCAAATGACATAAAGAATGAAGTTTGCAGTAAGAGTGGGGTTGAGACAGGCAAATGTTAAGTGACAAGAACTGCACTGGAAGGGCAAGCATCTCATAAAATAACAGTCTGTTGATGAAGTAGCAGACAACATTTTGTGTATCTGCTTTATTTTTAACATGCATGTTTTAAATAAGACTCTACCAGTTTGAGCAGGTTTTATTCTCTCAAAGACTCATTATTACCATAACTTGTACCACAGTAAAATCAAATATTCACTAATGTTTTTCATATCAGAATGACAGGGGGGAATACTATTTTAGCACCACAACAAATTCTATTAAATACAAGAAGAGTTTAAAGTCTTGTTGTGCATCTCAAGCTCCCATTTTTAATTAGATCTCTTGTATCCTTATTTTCCACTGGGTGTGGGAATCCTTCAGAGCCAAACCCATCTGGCAAAAGCACAAAACTTACTCACAGTCCATGGCTTTATTTGATTAATATGGAATTGTTACATGTCATTGTGGACATAATGGAGCATCTGGACTGTTTTTCCCTCTCTTTCACTGCTCTTTCTCCTGTTCACATTAAGAAATAATATTTTCCTTTTAAAGTCTTAATCTGAAGTGTTTTGTACATCCGTACATCAGCTTCTCCCCCTCCCCAGCCCCCCATAACGAGGCTGCATTTGAACTGTGGACCCAGCACACAGAGGTCTGCAGAGATAATTTTTATTTTATTTCTGTTCCACTGATGATGGGGGCTGCATTTATCAAAGCGGAAAAATACAAGAAACACCTTTCAGAGATGAAAGGATATCACTTCTGATGACAAAATAAAAAGAGGGTATTATTTTGCCTTGCAGAAAAAGAGTGAAAAGGCCAGATATAGTAACTACTGAGAGATTGCAGTGCTGCAGAAGCAGTGAAAGTCCTTGCTTTTATGTAATGGCTTGAATCAGCAATGCCTTTTGTGGCAAAAGCCAAGGTACTTAGCATGCCTTTACATTTAGCCATTCCACTATCCAGCACATCTTCTTTTGAAAATGTGTTTTGAAGAGATATTTGAGTTTAATCAATTCTGCTCGGTTATTAAAAAAAAAAAATCAAATCAAAAACACAAGCTCAAAAAAACCCCACAAAACTAAAGAAATAACACTTTCGTCAGCCCTTTAATTCCAGTCATCATGTGGAATCTGATAAATCAGCTTGGCCTTTTGGAGAAGATACGTTAATGATAGAGTGGCTAAGTCTTGAACAGCACAGTGCTAATACTTCACTGACCTCAGGACCCAAGCTAAGACAACACAGCATCATGCTGTGTCAGGGAGGGGTTGCAGTGCCTCAGGAATAGCTGCATCATCTTCACTGCATGGAGAACAATGGAGATTGCAGAGATGAGGCACAAGCTAAACAAGCAGCCATCTAGGTTAGCAGGCAGCCAGAAACAGCAAAGTAGCTGTGAGCCCTGCTTTGCCTACAGCAGAGCCCTGGAAATTCAGGCTCTTGGTGTGAATAGAAAGGAAGACCAGAATATCTATGATGGCAACTACTGCGGTGTTGGCTGGGCAAGAAGGATCAACCCTTTTCTTCTGCTTCCCTCAGTAGCTGTAGGAGCATCACCCAACTGGTTTCAGGAGGGTTCCCTGGCCCTCTGTCCTTCCCCACTCTTGCCCTCAACCTGTCTCCTTACAATGGAAGAAGCAGGCCGAGGCCACACTTGCTGTTAGAGAGACCTGATAGCTGAGGTTTTCCCAGACAGGAAACCTTGAGCAGCACACCACAACTAACTAGCTCAGTCCATCAACTTTCAAGCAGTAACCCTTCTGTTGAGGTCAACAGTCTCTGCTTGACTGAAGTATCACATATTTATCTCCCCTCTAGAGAGATGTAGCCAGGGCTGGTCTGGATGACAAAGCACCATATTTCTTCAAATCTGGCTCAGTGGTTATTACTCATTCTCACTGTTACATCCAGTTTATGTGATTTCTTTTTTCCTTGAAGCATCTTGTCTTTTTTCTTGAAAATAATCCCATTTTTAAAAGTTGCTTCACAATCTTACTAAGAACCAATGATTTCATTAGTCAGGTTTTGGCCACACGCTCATCTTTTCACTTCAGTGTAGCACAGGTGCTTCTTTTCCTCTGGTCCACCTTGTGTTTCCTGCACACAGGTTGTGCTCACAGCCCTCATGAATTCTGTGTCTGAAACTGTATCAGATGCTTTAAAGGTTAGATGGATTCAGAAGTGTGCTGTGTGGTGGACAGTGCAGCACTGCTGTCTCTGAACACATTGGCTTTGACTCAATGTGCTTGCTACAGGCTTGGCCGCACCATAAAGAAATAGCTTAGCTGCCAAACGCAACAGCTCCCAGTCCAGCATCCTGGATGGAGCTCAGGATGCACAGAACTGAGACATGAGACTTCTTTAGCTGATCACAGCTCACCACCCTTCACAGAAAACATACAGTCCTGTTTCTAACAGTGGAGATATTACTGTGTCCAGTGGATAGGCCCTCTTGGTATAGGAGACCCAGAATTCAGCTCCTGGAAAGTACTTTGCAGGTCATCTGAGAAGTTACCTCAGATGTTGGTGATTTTGTGCATGTGGGAATTGGAACATGATAGATCATGTCGTTTGTAGGCATTACCTTCATTGAAACAGAGCAAGAAAAAAGGTTGAGGAAGATCCAAAATATTTGCACAATAATTTTTCATAATTTAAGAAATTATGAAACTTCCAAATAACTAGGTTTAAGTCTGAGGGAGTAAGAGGAGCAGAATCACAACTGGAAGACTCCTGCCTGTGAGAAGTCGCTATCCAGACCTCCTCTCTTGTCAGTGGACACATATGTTAAGGAGACTGTTGCAGTACTGCAGCCGCTTGAGACTGTCTGTATATGGTTACATATATATATGTATAATATATACATGTATATATAACCTGCTGTATGTAGTCACAAGCCCAGCTGATTTTTTATTATTTTATTATATAGACTGGCTAAGTGCTGTTTTGTATAATACAAGGAACCAGGGGTCTAGCTAAGCATGTGCAGCCATTCGTACTTACGCTAAAGTCCTAATGCCTTTAGTCTGCCATATTTGAACTTAAATGACTAAAAAAAATCAGCCTTCAGCTCAACTGCTCCAAATTACAATTTATTTTACATTATTGAGGAACGTGCTGAGGATCACCTGGAAAGAATAATAATTACCTCGCTGTAAGCAGTACTCTCAGAGCTCTCTACCATGTGCTTATTTTGTCTTATTCAGTATGTATCATTTTGATTTAAAATCATTTCTAAAAATACAGTCATCGCCTTTGGCTTTCATTCTACTTAAGCTTTCACATAATGCTTCACATGGACTGTTTTTGTTCATTATCCCAGGCCACCCTGAGTTAGACAGCATGCATTAACACTGCACCTCCTATAGAGTAAAACATCTAAGCCATGGACTAGAACGGAGGACCCAGTGTATCAGCAAGGGAGCCACATTTACATTCATATGCTTGGCCACAGTGATGCTGGGGGACCAGGCAGGCAGAAGCTGTCATTTGACTCAATCTCTCTAAATAAATGAAGGGAAAAAAAGGCTTGATAAATGCATGATAATCAACACAACTGTACAGTGAAAGAATTATGGCAGGGAGCGTAAAGAGGAAACAGACATGTCTATTTGTAAAATGCCATCCTAACAAGGAGGGAGCAAGAGTTATAAGATCACTCACCTAAATACCTCCCAGGATGTCTTCTCTGATTAAGGATTTGTGAGAGTTATTGAGTTTTGAATTAGATGCACTTTAATAAAACAGTAGAATGTTCTTATCTGATTGCACCTGTATTGATTGTGTTAAAGAGGTCTATCCTCGGATCAAGGTCAATGATTTTACATAAACTGACTAGCTAGATGGAATTGCTAGCAGTATTTAGGACTCCCAGTTTGTCCACTCATTCACTGTATGATACTTAACTGTGAAACTTAGAGAGAAGAACTCAATGTTCATTCCATATTCTCTCTGTCTTCGAGTAGTACAGTACTTACTCTAGATAAAGTATAAAATTAATTTGGAAAAGGCCACTCATGCTACTAAGCTCTCTAGCAGTGTTTCTTGTCAGCTAGAAAAGGAAATTTTTCATCACGTATATTTAAACAGCAACATTTCACAGACTTAAAAGAAATCTTGACCATTTTGAAATGCTTTTCTTTGTGTAAATATCCTTCTTTACCAAAGTAAAATGGGACATTAATCTGATTCCTTTTTCCATTGGCTTCAGTAGAGCTGATCCAGCTTTCTACTGTGGTGTTATAATTTGGATGACTTCTGCATGATATACTCACATTTCTCCTCAGTAACTATACATATATATATTTAAAGTATTGTATATATAAGTATGCATAAAACTTAAAATTGCACATACCCAACTACCCACTTTTAGTCTCTTAGCTTGCTCTGCTTTGGACCTTGGGTCCAGATCTCAGGAGCCCAGGATAAAGGCTGCCAGACAACCCCCAGCTTTATTTAGCAGTGGATAACAAGCCCATCAGAGCTTAGCTAGACCAGGGAGCTACCACAATGAGTGAAGGTCCTAGCAGCCTGCTGAGGCTAACAGTAGTGCATGAGTGTGTACATGTACCTTGTGGGATGGCCACAGCTCCACCACCAGCCATGTGTAGAGAACAACCTTGCACTTTCAGAGCTGGTAGGCAAACCTCCTCCTAGTCACCCTTACTTGCTCTTAACCCCACGGAGCATGAAGCAGAGGAAGAGGGCTATTCAACGGGCTGTGTACTGCTGATGGAGACGCACGGCAAAGCAGAGGTGATACTGAAGCTGAGAGTAAGAGCCTTCTGCATGGGCTCAGTGAACCTGCACTGTAGCTGAGAAGGGAAGGAGGCAACCCTAAGCTACCCTTCAAAACTCAGGCTGAAGAAGTGCTTGGCTTGCAATTTTTGCAGATAAGTGATGGCTTGTTACCAAGAAGCAGGCTGTGGTGATAACCAGGTAAATCTGTACCTACTCAAATGCTTCAGGAGCAGTCTTCCCTTCATGGTAAGGGATGGAAACAGAATATTGACTGCAGGTGGAGAAAGCTTCTGCCATGTTTATAGGCTGGGAAAAAGGGCTGGCCAGGATTCACAAGCTGGTTGCTGTCGGAGAAGCTGCTGACAGGCCGAGGAAGAGAGTCTGAAGGGGACAGCTGCAGGGAAAGAGATGGTCTCACTGCTGAGAGAGTCAAGAGAGCGTGTTGAGGCTTCTGGAGGCCCAGATGGTGAGAGATTTCCTGAGTAATATTTCCAAGTGTCACAATTGAAACACATGAAAGGGAGAGGCATCCCAATACCCATTAAAAGCAAGTTTTGGTCATGACAACATGAAGCTGTCAGCAAGGCAAGGAAAACCTGCCACTGCAACTCCAGATGGAAATCCGTGTCAAATACAGCTCAAGAGCCTGTTAGGTAACTGCTAATCTTTCTGGGAAAAATTCAGCCCCATCCACAGACACAGCAGGAAAGGAGGATTTTGGGGAAACAAAAGTTTGCCAAGGGCATCTGGAGCTTTCTTTGGAAAGTCTCATACTTCTGCACATCCCAAGCTTCAGACACCACCTGGCCAAGATGACAAGCACCCAAAGGAAGAAAGAAGCAAAGCACTTGTTAGCTACCTTTGAGCCAAAAAAGTCACATTTGCTATCTATGGCAAAGGACACCAATAAGAATCCTATCTCCTCTTCAGCTGGGACATTTTCACAAAGGGTGAGATTTCATTTGGATGACACATTGGCTCCCATCTGTTTGCCTTATTTTCCTGGTGCTGCTAAATGCTGGGGAGGAGCGTGTTCATTTGTGAGTTTCCTACTCCCTGTAGCATCCCACTGAAATGAGCACAGAAGGGAATTGGGAGACGGTGCTTCTCAGCCAGAAATAAGTGATTCAGATAGGACTATGTCCAAGCACTAACGGGTCACACAAGTTTCTCTGGATTAGCTGTTATCACATTTGCCTCAGCAGCTGAATGTTCTCTGTCCATCAGCAGGTAAAACTCACAATGAATTTTGCTCAAAATTGAAGCAAGGATAAAATACTTATTTCTTATCAGTGACAAGTAGGATCCCTTTTCCTTGCAATTCCACTGAGCTACTAAGATACAAGATACCTAATCCTTTTCTTTCACATTAGCTGCTTGTTTCATTTCTCACTAATTAACTTAATGCAAGAAAGAATCCATAGGCTTTTAAACAGGCTCAGCTACTTGTTTCCCTGCTGTAGCAGTTACAGAGCCTAATAAGCAAAGAGCTCCTGATGCAATTCCAGGCAGCAACATTGCTCTTTTACTGCTGCTTAGCAAGGATTTTGATTTTCTCTCATTTGGCAGGAATGGCCAGAGGTCTCCTTCCAAAAGATGATGTAGTTTGCTTAGAAAAGTCTATGTTCTGGGGCTTGGAGGGAGGAAGGAAAACTAAATGAGCAAGTGAGGCAGTGGCTTCACAGAAACATAAGCCATCAGATCAATTCACTAAATGAAACATAGTAAGCATGTTGCTTCAAAGAGATTTGTACTCTGGCAACTGCAGATTTTTCAGGCTTGAAGCATGATGTTTCCCATCTCTCCTACCTTCAATTTTCACTTCTTGGAGCTGCAGAAATGAGGTACAAAGCTAAAGACTTACTGTCTTCTCATCCTACGAGGCAAAGACCTGCATTTGTGGGAATCCTCAATGATTTTGAGAACTTGGCCAAGCTGGCTTTAAATGAGGAGCCATGGGTATTGCTAGCAGAGACCCCACAGGCACTCAGGCAATGTGCGATAGAGAAGCCAGAGCTAAACTGGGCTACTAACCTGTGCTCAGTGTTCTGCTACAGGAGTTGCACCGCCACTGGTACCCATGCTAGAGGATTTTAATTTAGCCCACTTTTACCTGTACAAGCTGCCTTCATTTTCAGGGCAGTAAGACCCTGCAGAGTCTTAAAGAAAAGTCAGAACAGCAGCCCAAGTATGTCAGTCAAGAGAAAGCAATGCTGAAGAACTGGAGTCTTCAGTTCAGTTTTTGTAATGACAGAGACAAACTCTTCAGTACCAGTGGATATTCATATTTGTCCTTTCCCCCTGCTCTACTCAGACAATGGACATGATCAGGGCCTTTCTCTGCTAGGAACAACATTTGGGCTGCCGGAGAAACTCTCAGGGCCTCTGGTACTCTAGAGATGCAAATGTAAACCAACCCTCCAAGCCATTTCCCCTCTTGCAAAGGCCTAAGGAAACTTCCCTAAACATATTAAAACCAGGGCTCAGGTAGAGTTTGCCTGGCTGGACACAAATAAGACGGTGGGAAGGGGGCGGGGTGTTGGGCGCAGTTTGGAATTGGCAAAGCTTTGAATTCAGATCAGTTATCCTTCATGGTTTCACTTCAGCACTTTCTCACTAGTCTAACCCAAGCAATGTCAAGCACTTATTTTTCACAGCCCTCCCAGCACAGCTCTGAGCACCAGTGCTGAGGGTCGCCAAGAGCACCTCAGAGAAGGATAGAGAAGACGGGGTGAATGAATGATGACTTTTTAGAGCTCACAGTGACACCCTTTCAATCTCACCAAACAGTCTGCATTACATATTTGTATCTGTCTTCACAAGTAGCAAGGCTGGAGACATGCCTTTTTTTCCTTTTTAAATGAAAGGGAAGACAGAGTTATCCCTCAGGATGTCTGTCTGCAATCAATAGAGATACAGCAGTAGGCACTGTGGTTGCAATAAGCCAGAACTAGAAATAACAAGCCAACTCAAATCAAATATCTGTCAAGTCCCTGTCTTCTCCTAAACTAGGAATGCAAATGTCTGTCGTTTCTATAAGCACACTTTGGAAGCAATCACCATATGTGTTAAAAAAAAAAAGTCTGAAGCCAGGCAAAGAAAGTTCAATGCATGCGCATAAAAGGAAACATCTCGGATATCTCCTTGAAAAGCTTTCAGGTGTGAAAACATGAGGTTTGCTTTCACATCCAAAGCACTAAGCCCCCATTCCAAAAATCAGCATCGTCCATGACGTGCTCTCAGCACGCCAGCTGAAAAGGCAAATGAACACGGAGGCCGAGGAGACACGGTGCTGCCTGCCCAAGCGATGTCTCATCTGGCCTCCGACACTGCCACCCATGCTGCGCCTGCCGTCTGCATCCACTGAGCACTTATCTCCAGGCAGCTGTTAAATAGGCTGGCACCTTTTGTCAGCAGTGACTTCAATATGAAAAAATCAAAACACGCTGAAAGAGAAAAATAAAGGAAACTGGAAAGCACATTAAACCCCAACTGGAACAACAAAACATAAACCTGGGATCAGGGAGGAAGAAATAGACGATGAGGAAATTTATAGTAACTGTTGCCAGAGCGGCTCACTGCAAACAGCAAATGCTTCCAGGGCCACCCATTTTACCTTGTGAGACATCCGCCTCTGCTGCAGCAGGCTTGCTCAGGCATGGTTAGCAAACCCAGACACTCTGCTCAGGTTTATAAACAAGAATTATACACAGAGGTTATAGTTTGCTATGCCTCTTCTTTGGAAGTTTAAACTTTCCCTCTCCTATTTTGGGAGTTTGTGTGTTCTTCCAAACACAAAAAGAAACAGGCAGAACTGGAATAATGAGACGCAGATAAGGCAGAAACTCTGGACCCGTGGAGCTGGGTAGACTGGGACCCAGTGTCCCAGCTGTTCTACATCTCCACAACCCTTGGACATAACTTTATGCAATGAGCCACCTCTTCTTCCCTCCCACCTCATTCTCGGGTGTATTAGGAGAGAGGAGGAAGAGGAGTACTTCCAAAGATTGATTTAAGTCTGGCAAGGATAATCTATCCAGGGCTTTCTATAGTTACTAAGGAGAGACAGGCATCATCTAAAGTAGGATTTGGAACAGGAGCCCAACTTGGCTCATTTAAATCACTTCTCTGTGATTCAAGCCTGATTCCTCGTCCTGCCATGTAGCTTATGGAGAAAAACTGCACTGAGAACAAGACCCCAGCCAGGAGAGAAAGCTACAAAGCCATCAGCACTGGGACCCTCCAGCTGCTCCTGGAGCTTTTTATAAAGTTTGGTCTGAGTTGTCAATGTGAGCTGGTGGGCTGCTTCCTCCAGCCTTCCTGCACTGTTTTCTTCTGAGCATCCATCTTTCCTGGCTTCTCTTTCTCACTTCATTTTCCCCCCTTTTCCATTTCAGCTTCACTTCTCAGGAAACCTCCCACGTCCAGCCCCCCCCCAAGCCTCAGCACCAGCACACTGGCTGCTGCGATGGCACCGTTGCCTCCCGCTGTGCATCTCCCTGCTGCCATGTGGCCAGGGCAGACACAGGGCACAGGCTATGGTACAAAGGGCAGGACCTGTCTACTGGCTTGGTTGTGCAGCGCCTGGGATGGTGGAGCCTGTTCTTGTCAGTTTGTAAGGCATGACTGTAGCTAACAGGATCCCCTGAGAGCAGCACACACAGAAACCCACACAATCGTCCATTCAAAAACATGATTGTTCCAGGCATCAGAGTCTTAAGAAGATGCCTGAGTCTGGGGAAGGAGACATGAGCCCTGAACTGAACACCTTTTCAACTCCACATTATGAATACTTTATATGTTCAGTTTATGAAAGTCCCACACACATGCACACACACTCCCACCAGTTTTTTTGTTTTTTCATGACACTCAGATAAACACATGAGACTCAGATAAACACAAGGCAATGATGCTTTAAGTCAGCAAGAGTGAATAAAAGCGATAACAAAGGTGACAGGATAAGGAAGCCCACATCAATAAGATGAAAGCATGGGGTTTCTACTTTCTGGAGCTTTCCCCCTTTAAATGCCTTGCTTTCATTTTTCATGCGTGTTAATAATTATAAGCCAAGAAACTCAAGCCTAATACACCCAGTCTCTCCGCCAAGTTAACTCCTTAAGGGTGCATTTTTAAGAAAACATTGAAGTTATGGTATTGACACAGAGAGGGAGGCACTATGAGCTCCTCTGCATTTGTGGGATCATTCAAGATTGGCACAAACGTCCTGATAATAACACAACTGCATTGTACTAAGGTCTATATACTCTTTTCAGTATAGTAGTTTCAAGCCTATATTTAAAGCAGTACAAAAACTGCATGTAGGCAAGCCCTTGGGAATATGTTTTTACTCTTCAAACAATTGTAATCAAAGGAACAATACTGACCCCACTGCAGTCAGTGGGAGCTTTACTGCGCATTGTTCTCAGAAGTTCTTTCAGCTCCTGGAGAAATTTCTGTTAAGTCAACAGGCTCTCATGGTGCAAACAGCTTTTCGAGGTTAAAAAAAAAAAAAAAAAAAGGAAGAAAAAAAAAGGAAATAACAGCTACTGATCAAAGGCAACTCTATGACTGTATGGCTTACATACACATTAACACCTCATTAACACTACTTGTACCTAAAGAAGAAATCCAGCTTGGGAACAGCTCTGGCATAAAGTAAACAAGTCCTAGGTAGAAATCCCGCTTTTTTCTTCTGATAGTACCAGAATTAGTGGGTCCTTGATTGCAGTAGCTTTGTTCTTACTATTTATGAGAACAGAAATGAAAGATTTCAACATTCTGTGATAAAGAGTTCCCATATGAGAACTCATAATGATCATGATAAAAACAACAGCAGCAAGTTGAGGATAACAGGATGGATTTTTTTTTTAAACATAGTACCAATTTTTACAGTATGGTTAAAATATCAGAATAATCTTTTGGGGGAAAAGCATCAAAAGAATAATATAACCTTGCAAATATTTCATAGTCCTGAGGTGAGGCAGCATTAGAAATCGGTCACATCTCAAAATTCTCCATTGATAATTCTCAGTTCTCCTGGCGTTTCCATTTTCACAGGATAGTGCCTCACCTCTGCCAAGAAGTGGAGCTCCTGCTTCCTCCTTCTACCCCACCCTACTCCCAGCAAAACTCCCAGCCACTTTCCTTGCCATACCCTCCACTCAGCCATCTTTGCAAACCTCTTTAAAACACTAACCTGGCAGAAAACAAATGCATTAAAAACACATGGAGTAAGACCAAGATGTTTTGCTGCCTGGGGAGGTCTCCCAGGAGGCCTGGGGAGCTGCAGCCTGGGCAGGGCAGAGTTAGCAAACTCTTAGCTTGCAGTTCCCAAAAGTCCTCCACTGACCAGTGCAGCGGTGAGCGTGTGCTTGTGAGTATGTGTACAAGTTGCTGGGGAGAGACTCCTTCATTCAGGTAACCTCTCTTATCACCCTTTCTGTATATTTTATTTCAGCAGGGCTTAAGATTAGGATAGGATCTGCTTTGGCTGCACAGGATCTAGGATTTTAGTAGGACATCCTCTACCTGATCACTGGGACAAAAAAAGAGAAAGCCTTCCTTGGGCCCATGTTCAATCTGCACCCATATCACTGCTCTAAAACCAATTTTGTTAAACCAGATGAGATGTTCTTATACCGACTTAGCTAAAATCAATTCCTAATTGATTAAAGCTGACTTGAAATAAAATTGCCTAGGCTATAATAAAGGGTGTCCGCAGCAATTTATCTGACTGGATTTAAAATAACCCCACCAATTAAGCAGCTATAACTGTTGAGCATTTTATGACTGGGTTTGCTTCCTCCTCTGTGCTCAGGAAACATTAAGTGCAATGGGGACCTAATCCCAATTAGTGCAGCAGAGTGCTGCTGTGGGAAAACAGCAAGCAATCCAGAGCGAAGCTCATCATGCAAGGCGCCGGGCCAGAGGTCTGGGTTCTGCTCTCAGCTTTCCAGTTATCGTCTTGCATTGCCTTGGGCACAATATCCTCCCTCTGTGCAGGTTTTGAACGGCGAAGGCAAATTCCTGGGGGCAGAAGCTGTCTCATACCTTGTGTTTGCAGGGCACTATGCACCAGGGGGATGCAGTCTTGTCTGGGTCTTTGGAGTGCTGGAGTTAACCAAATATCTGCCTTTTTAAAACTATGAACACTATGCCTTGCACTTCCTCAACAGCACAGTCAATTTTCTTTTAAGCTTGCATGTGTCTGTGGGGGTGAGAGAAAATTAATTTGAAGGTAGCTTTTCTCCATTTTAAAGGCTTGTGTCCTGCTCTAATGTTACATCCAGACTGGAAAAAAAAATCTAAAAAGCCCCTACAGCCACAAATCTGCTGATGAAAATCACTTGCACTAGCTCCTGTGATTTTGGGTGCTAACTATATGTTTGGGTACTCTCATAGGAAGACTCTGCAGTACAGCAGAGGTTTAGTGCCAGCTCATAGATGAGGGTTTGGGGAGGCATATAATGCTTGGCTGCTTTCCCGGTTTCACTGTTTCTCCTGTGTCGGCTGGAAGCCCCCTCACCAAGCTGGAACCTGCACCACGTGCAGAGTGCTCCCAGATTTTAGAAGACAGCTCTAATCTGTTCCTAAGTTACTTAAAAACTTTGTAAATAGGTGTTCAAAGCACTGAAAGCTGAACATCTTCCCTCTGAGAGAGCAGCACTTTCTGCCTGGCACACCAGTCAGTACTGGGAATGCGGGTGGCTGAACATTGCTACCTTCAGGGAGATGCATCCATACAGTCTAGCAGAAGTTAAACAAATTATCTCCTTCAGTCCTCTGTGCTGCATATCTTTTCTCTGCCAGCCCACAGGGAACTGAAAAATACCCAAACTGCTTAACTGCTTATTCAGAACAGACGTGAGCCAAAGCTGGAATTGGTTATGCAAACGATCCTGAACGCTGGATTTGCTGGTAAAACAGGATTCAAATCCAGGCCACCCTGTCTTTGTTTCTGCAAAACCAAAAATCAGACAGTGATTTTCTCCAAAACAACCAGAATGTTTCTACGTCTACTTCATTTCCACATTTTGATTCCCTGCTCTGCCATCCAGCCCACATTACATCCTTTCCCTCCTCCTGACAATCACTGCTTACACTTCCAACATTTAAATTATTTACGTTGCATTAACCACATAAAAAGGGTCCTTCTTTTTATTATGGTTGTCCTCAAATCAATGTCCTATATTGACATCAGTACAGAACAATGATAAGGAACTAATGTATATTTAAAAATACCCTAGTTATATAGAAGCAGTTTAGACATGTCTACAATCTAGCTTATGGGCAATGAGAGATATTTCCCCAAAAAAAACTCAATTGATTTATTTGATTTTTTTTTTCATCAGTACATTTTTTAGCTACTCAAGAAATTATTTTAAAACTTTTCTAACCTGAATTCTTTTTTAGGAGATATAGTCAGTACTGATGGAATTCCGGTGGAAGATAAATAAGCCACTTATTATTTCCAAGTACAACCCTGAAGCAAGACACATATATTTGTCTGGGTATGTACCACTATACATGTTGTGTCTATGTGTGTGCATACACACATGTGCCTGTGCACATGCACTTTTTGCACACTGAGTTGTCTATACATTAGGAATAGATTTAAGTTGCACAATTCAGTCTAGATCCAAGTTTGAATCTTCTCAAGTTTCAGAGGTGTTTGGAACTAAGCCCTGTTTTCCACACATGAAAAAATGGGTCCTATTCAAAATCAAGAATCCATTTAAAGCTCAAACCAGTAACCTTTCCTGGAGTAGCAATGACATTTGAGCTTTGCAGATGAGACAAGGTTACATGAAAAACACAGGAACATTATGTCTCTACCAAGATAACGTAGCAAGATGGCATTCAAATAAGCAACTAGGACTTCTGCTAGTGTAAATCAGCATATTCCCAGTGAGATTCCTACCGTATGGAAACAAATATACGATGCAAAGGAATACAATAATTTCAAAATCACATTTTGAATTTTATCCTTTGTTATGAAAAGGAACAAAACTATGTCAATAAAGAAAAATGACACCTCTCTTGATTTGATTTCTTTAAGCATTTCACAGGAATTTTTCTTCTTCCTCTGTGTAATCAATGAACCTTATTTGTGTAGTTTTTTCACACAGTAACAAAAGACTGTGTAACATGGATGTGCATAAATTATCAGAAATACTGGTGAAAATGTCAGGAATAGGAAGAAGGGAGCTTAGAAACAAGTGCTATATTAGAGATGATGACCACATTCTAAGTTGAATTTGTCCTTTTAATATCAGCCTTAATATAGATTTCTCCTAGCTGCAGTTCTGACACTTTAATGTAATAAATTATTACGCTAACATGCTAAAACACAGTTGTATTAAATGGCCTGTTGAAGACAATTAAATTCTTGCAAAGGCATGCAGAACGAGATTCTGGAGAAAATTATTAAAATGCAATCCTAATAAATAACTGTAATCAGCACAAAATTTGAAGCCCAAATTTTGACTGTCTGGCAACAGGCAGCACGTGCATTGGGGGTAACGGTGTCTTGTGTTTCAGAGAAAGAGCGTGAGTACAGTGCCTATAGATAATACCCATAATGTGTCTGGTTTGGGAAGCCACCGCCTCCCACCACGCTGTTACCCACAGGACACATACCCACCCCACAAACCTTCCTTGCATTGTCTGGTGCTGAGAGCCACTGCCTCCTGGTCCCCCTCAGCCGCAGAGGATCTCCATCAAGGGCTGCACCGAAACCCCTGGTTGTACCACTGCCCCCAGTGGGAAGCAATTGATAAATGGCACAGTGGCCCAACATCCCACATACCACCCTGACTTTAATCAAGACAAATCTGAAGGCCAAATTTTGAGCACGTGAAAGAGTTAGCCATAAATTTACTCCTGTTGCCTGCCAATGATACATTACCAACACTGAGGAAAGAAGACACCTGTGCCGTCAATAGTGGAAGCTGCTCCACTGCCACAGTTAAGCATTTAGAGCAAAGATTTGCTTCATTTCAGGATTCTGACTACTCTCAACGAACTCTAGCCAAGGCGTGGGTGGTCCCCAGCATCAGGCAGGCTGAATTGTTCCTCACACCCCTGCACTTTGATGCAATAGCAGCCACAATGCCTGCTCTGCAGCACTTGGTGTGACAGCCAGCCCTCTGCCTCTATCCGTTTGATTTGCAGGTTACCACAGGAACTTCAATAGCTTGCACATGAATAATAAATACATAAATAAACTGACATGAATAACACTCCTGGGAAATCAGCAATGAATTGCCAGGTGTATTTCTTATTGGGGGCGGGGGGGGAGGGGAAAGAAGAAAAAAACAAGAAAGGGAGCAGATGAATAACTGGGAGAGAATTATGCTCCAAACCTTCCCTGGTCACGGAGTATTGACAGAATAAGAAGTGCTGAACTGCGGGCTGTTTGGAGATGCATTTGTCAGTCAGTGCACAACTTCCCCAAAGTCTGTGCTTTATACTTGGTTAATGCTATTAGAGCTGCGGAAGACTATTAGGAAACTGAGAGATGAAAATGGTATCTGAAATTAGTATTTCTGACTGTTTTTCCTTCCTCCAGGTTATTTCTACAAATCAGATGTTGTGAATTCTTATCTTGTTCCCAAATCAAATAACTCCAGTGAGCGGCAGAGGCAGGGTTTGAAAGAGGAATCTCCAGTGGTCTGTGCCTCAGAGCTGTGGTTTATTCTCTCCCTCCTCAACTTTGAGGCAGCTTCATTAACTTGGACTTAGATTCCAGCCTCAGCTCCTGTTGTGGAGAGAAAAAAAAGGGATGAAAGAAAACCTCAACATGATCCAGCCAGACCTTGAAAAATTAGACCCACAGAAGAAAAGAATACAATCGGAACTTGCAAAGACATTTTTTTATTGGCCTTGTAATTTCCTCACTAAACACGCTTTTAGCAGCCTACCCCTCTCAGAATCTTAATTATCTAGCAGCCCCTCATAATGGCCCCATTCAAGGCTTTGCAGAGCAAGAACACTGTGATATCGCAAACACAGGAACACAGAAGATACAGCATGTTCCCTAGGAAGGGCTGCACACCCACAGATAGTTGGCAGAGGGAATTTGCTACTTGGAGAACATAATATAATACAAATATGTGGATTTTTTTCTTTCTTTCTTTTTTCTCCTGAAGCAAGGAAGAGGAGATGCTGTGCCTGAGTTGTGTGTAAAGGAAAAAAAAAAGGCCTCTGATATACAGTTCTGAATAAAGCACAATATTATAGGCTCTCCATCTCTCTCCTCCACCATTTCCGACTGTTCATTGACTACCATAAATTAATATGACATGATATATTGTATGGGCTGGAGACATTTTACGAGCTTTTGAAATCTTTTCCAACAGGAAAGAAAGAGAGAAAGAGAGAGAGAACGAGAGAGAGAGAGAAAGAGAGAAAGAGAGAAAGGGAGAAAGAAAGACAGAAAGACAGAAAGAAAGACAGAAAGGAAGACAGAAAGGGAGAAAGATAGACAGAAAGACAGAAAGACAGAAAGGGATAAAGAAAGGAAGGAAGAAAGGAAGGAAGAAAGGAAGAAAGGGAAAAAGGAAGAAAGGAAGAAAGGAAGGAAGAAAGGAAGAAAGGAAGGAAGGAAGGAAGGAAGGAAGGAAGGAAGGAAGAAAGAAAGGAAGGAAGGAAGGAAGGAAGGAAGGAAGGAAGGAAGGAAGGAAGGAAGGAAGGAAGGAAGGAAGGAAGGAAGGAAGGAAGGAAGGAAGGAAGGAAGGAAGGAAGGAAGGAAGGAAGAAAGGGAGAAAGGAAGGAAGGAAGGAAGAAAGGAAGGAAGGAAGAAAGAAAGAAAGAAAGAAAGAAAGAAAGGAAGAAAGAAAGAAAGAAAGAAAGGAAGAAAGGAAGAAAGAAAGGAAGAAAGAAAGAAAGGAAGGAAGAAAGGAAGGAAGAAAGGAAGGAAGAAAGAAAGGAAGAAAGGAAGAAAGAAAGAAAGAAAGAAAGGAAGAAAGAAAGAAAGAAAGGAAGAAAGAAAGAAAGAAAGAAAGAAAGAAAGAAAGAAAGAAAGAAAGAAAGAAAGAAAGAAAGAAAGAAAGAAAGAAAGAAAGAAAGAAAGAAAGAAAGAAAGAAAGAAAGAAAGAAAGAAAGAAAGGAAGGAAGAAAGGAAGAAAGGAAGAAGAAAAATACTATTATATTAGGAGGAATATAAATGCAGTTTTCATAAGCTAGTAGCTCTAAGAGTCTGTTATTTCTGAAGCACCCACTAATTTATGCTATCCAGGTACTTTCTGTAATCAGTTTTTCTTCTTAAACTCACAGTCTGACTTTGTCTAAAAAAAAAAATTAAAAGAGGAAAAAAAGTAAAAAACCCCCCACAGTTTTCCTAACAGAAATGATGTCTTATGCAAAATACAGCCCAGAAAATTATATTCAATTACTTGAATTCACTTACATTAAATAAAAATCTTGTCAAAAAAGCTGTAACTACTGCAATAAGCAATATAAGAATTTAACCAAAGAAATCAGCATTCAGAGAAAATGCAAACTCCATATGTCTATACTTGCCTTTGGATGATAGTTTAATGGATATATTTGATATTCCAATAGGAATGATTCCATTTAGTGCAGAATCTGCTGTCCTAGGCCTACTCATTGAATATTGACCAAGGTTCTCTCGATAACTATGAAGTACCCATTTTTATTTCAGCAAATGTCCTCCCTCCAGAACCAGTGGGCTATATTCCATGAGCCATATTCCTAGCTGCAATGGCAAAATAAATGTAACCCCAAAAAAATGGTAAGAATTGTAGAAAAAAAGGGGAAAACCCTGTTTATCTAGGAGCCTTGCAAGATCAAGCCAAAGTTTAATTTTGGTTCCCCTCCATCCATCCTAAAAATTGTTTTTTAATAATAACCTTATTGTATCTAGTATGTGCAGATGTGATCAATTAACATACTAGAAATATCCAGATTAAAAAACAAAACAAAATCCCAGCAACAGCTATTGTATTGGACACAGAGAGTCATTTGGACTTGGGAGGGTGGGAGGATGCGGATTTATAGATAAGACCTCCCTGAAGACTTGGTAAGGCAAGGCAAAAACCTTACAATATTGGTTTGGGGGACAGGACTCCTTCGCAGAGTTCTGTTTTTATCCATCAGAGAGGCCACCTCAGCAAAGACTAAAATCCAGAGACCCCCCAAAGGTATCCAGCAGCCTGTGCATGAGCTACATTAAGAATCACCTTCAGCCTAGTTGTACTCCAGGAACTTTACCACATGAGTGTGTACCAACCCATGTCCACATTGGCACCTTGTAAGAAAGGCAAAAGAACATAAGACAAAGAAACAGATACTTTCTCTCCTTTGAAAAATGTCTCCTCCAGAAGACAGTGAACAGAGGAGTGTGTGCATGCCAGACTGCCCACCTGCACCCGACCTAGACTGATACGGTAGCATCAGTCTCCACACTTCATGAATAATAAATGCCTATGTTAAAGGAAGGGATCACTAGAGAGGATAGATTGAAGGAAAGCATAAGTTAAACAGCGAGAAATGCATCTAATACTTGTATTTACCAACCAAAGCCCAGAGTTTTGCATCGCTAGGCAGAAGGAACAAATTGACCTCTTCACAGAAGTGGTGCACTGAAGACGTTTAATGAATTGCTTCAGAAGCAGAATAAGTTCTGAACTGAACACAGGTATCTCAGGGAGGAAAAAGACACATAAAAGCACTGTGCAAACTGCTGACAGCACTAGCTATGTGAGAGACAGTCAAGGTACTTAACGTTTTAAAACACATGCCCTGCATAATAACCAATGCTGCAGAAGCTCAGTCGCTCTTGCAAGCACTGAACGAAGAGGAGCATTGCTGTACTAGGATCGTAAAAGATATCCTTTAAGATTCTTGCATAAATGCGTGTGTTCTGAGTTGGAGAAATATTAACTTATATTCTTCATGTACCTAGGGGCCATTTTCCCTCTCAGAAGCTATGGGGAGAGAGAGAAGGGGGCATCATGCTATTGATTTTCTACAAACGTGCTTAACCTTTAGTAGCTGCTGTCAGCGTTTCCAGCGTCAATACCAACAGCAAACGAAGTAACTGGAGGAGCGCAGGGAGTTTGCTTCAGCTGTAAGACCTGGGAAATCAGAAGTTCCTCTCTCAGTCCAGAGTTAATTACTTTAATGACCATACCCAAAAGGGTGTGGATGCAGGAGAGAAAGGCACGGGGGGAGGGGGTGTCTCCACCAATTCAGAAAAAGTTGAAAGAGGCCTCTCTGCGATTCCCCTGAGCCATTGGGTCAGAGTTAACTAATAACACTAGCTAGAATGTACATACTTCTTCTAATGAACATTTCCTTTAATGAGTGCTGTGCAGTATCACAGAAAATGGGCTCAGGCTGTGGGTGATGATGGGGTAGCCACTGCCCGGCTTCCAGGCCCTGCAGAGTCTGCTGGAGCAGGGACAGGAGTTTTACAAGAGGCAGTAGCTGGTAATAGCTTGTGTAGCTCTTCATTTCTGGGTCACTAGGTCGAGTGCAGAAGCACGCAGAAGTCAGCTTCCTCTCTGTAGCAGTCACCTGGTGCCTACGTGAAGTGAGGCAGTTGCTTTAGCCCAGCTCCTTCGGAGCAGCTGCTTGCTCTCATTGCAACCCAGCCTGGCTCCCTTGGTGACAGTCTCCACAGGAAAGCATGGCAGCAAATCGACATAGAGCTTCAACTGCTTCCTGACACCTGCAAAGCCTGATTTATGTCAGGCAGGTGATGTGTCCTCCTCACAGTAAATTACAATTGTCTTGAACTTCTGACCAACTTACCTACACTCTGCCCACTAACATATCTCCACTGAGCATACTTCACACACCCAGCTATTGCAGCTGCTGTCTCTGAAAGGATACCAAGCAAGCAGAAACACAAAGTCTCTCCTTGTCCCACGCATACGCAGTTCCGCACATGCATGCCTCACAGCAAAGGAGATCAGTGTTGGGTCCTGAAGCAACTGCAGGGCTCCACTGCCATAACTCGCAGATGGGCAAGGGCTGAGCCCCTCCAGCAGTGCGCAGGAGCGGACGTGCCACACTGCCACAGCCCTCGCTCCCCTCTTACTTGGCAACGGGTACCAAGCCGTGGTATCATGGAGTTATGACTGACTTTTCTGAAATGTACTGGTTGCAATTTTTTGTTGTTATTACCTCCTCCAACACAGTTTGGGCTTGCAATATTAAGACAGCTTGGGTTTACATACAGAGAGAATACAAATAGCTTTCCTGCAAAATAAGTGGTAAAAACACACTATGTGATGGTGCTGCGTGGTTTACAGGATTTACGGTCTCCCATTTGGGATGAACTGTGCAGTTCTCTTGTGGTGTTGCCATTATGAATAATGCGGCCACACTAAACTCACACTAATAAAACTGGAATGTATCACCACATTGTTCAGCACTCTGTATAGGAGAAACCCATCCATTAGCAAGGCGGGTACTGAAAACTCTTTGTGACAGGAGCAGCACAGGGACAGCTTCACAGCAGCTATTCAGAGCCACTTTACAGCTTCCTGAGCACAGCCCAGGCTGGGATACATGCCAGCAGTGTGGGAAATGGCTGGCAAAGGAGGCTCTGGCCACTGATTTGTAGATCACATGAATCCCCCAGGAAAAGGAGCATGTACTGAGATTACTTGCTAGAGGGTGCTTTTAGCGTGTTCACAGCCCATCTTTAACATTTGTTTCAGCCCACCTGTGTCTTTGACAATTCCTTTGACAAAGGAAATTTGCCAAGACTGCAAATCGGGCAATCACCCCACCATGTTAGCTGCTATATAGTTACTGGTGTCTACTGGAGTTTGTATGGACATCAGAAATGTTCGAACCAAAGCAGACAGCCATGCCAATGAGAGGGACAATCTGGTATCCCAAGGCAGCCTGCTCAGAGGGGTGGTGCCCGTTCTCAGGGCAGGAGTGCAAGCACTGCAGACTTCCCGCTGCCACCAGCAGAGCTGATGACCACAAAAGGCAGGACTGCTTACTCAGAGCAGAGGCAAAACCAAAAGCAGTAAGAGCATCTCCTGGCAACACCATCTGCTTCCTAGCCAAAAGCCTCCAGCCTTCCTTGATAATGGCTGACATATGCTGCTTCCTGCATGTCCCATGACTAGGCTGGCTGGCCTCCATTTCTCCTGCCTTCTTTTGATGAATGCTTTAACCCTAGAGAGTTACCCAAGAACGTACTAACACCATGCTTTACATTTCTTCTGCATGAAGCTCCTAACAAATATCTTGCTAAGTTGAACTGCTTTCCTTTAAAGAAACCCATGACTTTGCTTCTGGATTTGCCTTTCCTCCAAGCAGTGGAATTTAGACATGCAAAACGGTCCTGCAAATTCACCCGACTGCTGTAGCACAAAGAGAGCCCTGTTGAGAAAGTTTGAATTGAACATCTTTCAGTGGATGACAAATCTTGGCCTGCCTGAAGCCTTTGAAAGCCCAAAATGCAATGCAAATTAAAGTTCAAGGAGCCTAGAAGAAAACTACTTTAGCTTTAGGCTTTCAACCAAGAGAAAAAGAGTTAAAAATTTTATTTTAAACAGCAGTTCAATCATTTGCTTTCCCAGTATTAATGAACGCCTTCTGCATGTTTCCCTAGATAAGGTTGTGATTCACGTAGCAGGCATACCCCAGAAACTGAAAAGGTCAAAAAGATGGCAACAAAGAATTTTGTTAATATTACCTAGAATCCATTCTGTTCCTTTGGCTATTTTAGTATCAGTAAATAACTCTCTACGTTTTCTGACCTAAGCAGTTCTATTTGAGAAGCTTCCCAGCCTGGATGTTTCTAAAATGTTACCAAATGATTAAACACAAATCCTCAAATGAAGAGAGCCGGTTTTATTAAATATCCCAGAGCAGTGCTGTCTGCCCACACTTATGCCCATGTCTGGCTGCTGGCTGATAAACGCCTTGGCTTTAAGATATTACTTATTAGCATGCCTGTATATTTCCACCTCACACAGTCACCCAAGGGTGATTGCTATCTGTTAATTGAATTCCGTGCCAGCAACTGTGTCTTTGTGTGCCTGCCATTATAATTTCGAGGATTGTGACTTCATTTCCTATTTGCAAGTTGCAGTGATAAAAAAGTGTATTTATTTATATATAAATAAACACAACATTTTTGTAGCTGTATGGCAGGGGTAGGTGGAAATCACATGTGAAATGCACAGGTGTGTCTTTCCTTTTGCCTTCTTTTTTTCTCTTTGTTTTAAAAAGCATTCTGCTTCCCACCTGAAACAGAGATTGTGTGGGGCAGTGATGGGAGAGGGGGCCAGGGGAGCAGAATGGGAGTCTTAAGTTTAGAGCAGAGCAAGCTGAGGCTGCAGAAATGCTTGGGTTGATCCTTCTAAGTGCTGGACTCTGTGTTGCAGGCTTACTGGAATAATGATTTGCACATCTACCACACTTTATTCAAGCATCTTGGAGTCATTTTCCATCACTGTCTTTGTAACAGTGCTTTATGGAATGCTTCTCCCATTGTTTTAGATAAGAAAATGTGATGTGTACATGGCTTGACTCTCCCAAGATCACACTCTGAGACTGAGGTAGGATAGGAGAAGAAACCAGCAAGACACAGGACCCCAAGGATGTTTGAGTGAAGTCTGGCATGTCTGACCTCTGGGCCTGCACCTTAGCAGCAAGAACCCTTGTCTCAGCTAGGTTTTGCTGGCCTCCAGAAAGAACCTGAATCTTTCAAAAAGACATTAGTCCTTTTGAGATTGGACAAGTCTGTTTGGGCAAGCAAAGGAATCTCCTGAACCACCAACCACAGTTGGCTGCTATTGCAGAGATAACTGGTCTATGGTCCCTTTCATAAATATATTGAGATTCACCTCATAATTGCTCTTGGCTTTCTTCCCCCTCAATATGTCTGTAGGAAAGTTGTTTAAGAATCTCAGTCCTTGGAAGATCAGAAACTGATCTCTCATTACGATCCACAACAAGCAGCTAGTAGAGAAGTGACTGTAAAAAAGCTTGGAAGGGGTTATGGCCACCTCAGGCTAAGGGTCCGTGGAAAGCCAGGGTGATCTCTTTTACCCATTCAATTAATATTTCACAGAAAAAGCAGTCAAGCCTACAGCCAAACAAGTCCTTGTTGCAGTGTCCTATATGGAGGTGGATTTCTTACTACCCAGGTTAAGCATATTGCTGTAAATTCACTTAAGAAATAATTCTTGCCTGTAGACAGTCGTGTACATCATACTCATCACTGATTCAGCTAACACTAAAAAAACTGGCTTCAAATACCCCCTTTTTGCGTTACAAATTCTCTATAATTTATTTTATTTTAAAAATTAAATACAGTAACTGTTTTCAGAGAAAAAAAGATTGCAAGGACAAATTGTTTGTAATGTAATAGGTGGAACTAAGGATGCTATCTATTATTGAGATCACTCAACTTATTCTGTAAATTTATTTTGGCTGCTTATAACTTGGGCAAACTTTATCCACTTGAACTATTTTTTTTCTTAGATTGGGTGTCATCCTGATAGCAGTTATAAGTTCTGCTGACATTAAGTTTCTGGGATTTGCTTGCTTACTTAAAATATAGGAAAGCTTACATGCACAAAGGCCATTAAAACATACTTAATAAAACCCCAAATTTCTGAATTCTTCTAATAATAGAATTGGACAATGTCAGAATTAATAGGGTTGAAACATTTCAAGGCCATTGTGCAGGTAATTTGATAATATTTAATGCTTGAATAGTAAATATAAGTAATATACGCTCTGAAACCAAAAGAAAAGAAATCAGGCCTACAGTGAAAAAACTGGCAGTGAGAAACACCTTCTTCAGATTTTGAATTGCTCACATATTTCAGTGTCAAAAATATCATCACAAACAAAATGTTCCTATGAAACATTTCAGTTCTGACAAAGCAACATTTCCTGGTGGAAGATATTCTGGTCAAAAAAACCTTTCAACAAAATGTACTCCAGGCTCAGTCTTTGATTATACGAGAACACAGTGCTCTTTCAAATGTCTCAAATGCAAAATTAGTCCTGCTCAGTGCATAGCTCTAGATTGAGAGGTGAATTAGTGCAGGGCGTTCTCTTGCTGCAAGCTCTTGTGGTGGGAAAATCAGAAACATACTTGCTGAGCCAGGTCAGTTGCTTAGGTGACCAAGTCCAGGGAAAAGTTCTTGACTGGGAAACATTGTGAATTTGGCCTTGGTCTGATCCCAAGGCTTGGCCGGAGCATGGAGCCTTGGCCTGCAACACGGTCACGCACCAATCACAGCTGATGACAGGGGACAACCAGAGTGTGGCTAGTAAAGGCCATGTTATAAGGCACTCATGCATAATTGGGGGTTGAATTAGGATTGCACCTTACCTCTGATGCTTCATAAACTTAAGTGCTTGGCTTTGCAATGTTAATATTTTTTGAATCTGTAATTTTTGTTGTATAATTGTATACAGTACATAATTACTCATAATTCATTACTGTACATGCGACTCTGCAGACAATGTTTAGACATTAAATCTCATCTCAGCGATTGAATAGAGGGTACAGTAAAGATAAATATCCATGTATTTTGTAAATATTTGCATAATGAGCTATTTAAATGCAAGAGATTCTAACATATGTAAACAATTGGAAATACTGTATGTGTGTAAGTCTAAAGTGTATGCAAAAATATACACAACCCCTTGTAAAATCATATGATTTAGGAGTCAAACATAGCATATTTTTAAGGCTTTATGTATTCCAGTACTACAGACTGTAAAAACACATTGCATTAAAAACACATTGCTTGGTACAACTAGTCAGTAAACTGTATGACTGAAAGCTTTGGGTGACAAAGACAGTGGAATACATAGACATTAGTGACTGTCCAGTTACAGTGAAATCCCTCTGAGGACTGCAGACTTAAGACGTCCAAATGGTTACAGAATTCAGTCAGCATAATCAATCCCAGTTCAACAAGTACCAGAGGAAATAATTTTCCTGTTGTTACAAAGCTGCCAAATAACATGATGTGGAGCTTCTCCTGCAAAACTTTTTCCCAGCTCACTCTGCAGCAGTGCATGCAATGGGAACTGAGAAGCTACCTCCACCAAAAAACGCTGCTTGCTTCTTCTGGTCTTAGTCCAGTCTGAGACTTCCAGACCAGTATATCAAATGGCACCTTAAAGAGGCTCTTCAACCCCAGGCACAGTGTAATGCGGTTCAGCGTGGTTTCTGCAAATGGAATGTAGTGGTGGAGGGTGCAGGATGGAGGGAACAAAAAGACTTTCAAAGTGAAAGCTTTCTTTTTGTGTTAATAACCAGCCTGAGCTAGCTGTCAAGGAGAGAAACAATGAACATTGTGCTTAGTAGCTAGGCTGCCTACAGACTAATTACTGCCTTTGCAGAAATCAAATTCTGTGCTAAGGACCAAAGCAGTTAGATCATATCCATAGTCACACCTCTGAGCTCGCAACTGATTAAAGAAAGTGAATAGTGGACTGTTGCTGCTATCTCCCTCAGGCTTCATGACTCAAAAGACAACAAGATGCGTCCCACCCTCTTGTGGAGCACTTCACATCTCCATGGTGGTGGGGACAGGTGGAGGGCCCCCTGCTTTGGGAGACACAGCTGGCTGACATGGCCAGGAGGAGATGGACAAGGAATCTGCTGTCTTCAGTGGGACTCATTGTCCCAAAATCACCTAGGTGCCAGGCCCATGTTAGAGCAGCTGCCAATAGTCCCATGGCCAAAGCAGCCAGAGACCTCGGCGTGGCAGGGACATCCCAACCACACCCCAGTCCACAGGTGGTATCCCTGCTGCCTCTGCCATCCTTCAGGGTGCAGAAAGACCACCATCTGTGTCCTGAACAACTTCTATTGCAGTGTCCCAGGCCCCAGATGTTTGTGCACATGCCAAACTCCCAGCACCTGAGCAGTTAACAAATGTTTGAGTCACTGGGGAGCCAGTTTAAGATAGCCCACAATAACTGGGTGTAGCAAATAATTAAAGGACTGAAGAAATGGAAGATAATACGAGTTTCCTGAGTGTGGGTGTTTATGTGAGGCAGAGGGAGAAGTTTTTGACTCAAAGGTTAAGTTATCTGGGCCAGATTTAAGGCTATGGAAACTTCAATATGAATTTTGGGGAGGGAAGAAATTAATATCATTCTCTTATATGGGACATTTAGTTTCAACATTAATCTCAAGCATGTTTTCATTAGTAATGTTCCCAGTTATCAGACAGCTCTGAATTTTTTAAACTTCCCTTTTGAACTCCTACACTACATTTCAGACATGTTATGTCCAATTCATGACAAGCCCTGCACCAAAACAATATTTTCTGCACAGGCATTCCACATGCTCAGAGGCAAAAAAAAAAGAGTTTTCTGAAATGCCATACACAAGAAAGCCATTTGGGTTGTGGGGGAGAGTCACTCAGTGACTCTCAGCAAACCACAATCACAGTCATATTTCTTACACCTTCCAACAATCATCCCACAAAGCTAACCCTTCTCAGAAATGGTTTTAAGAGATTTTTTACTCACCTGGAATAAAGATAACGTTTACACTGGCGTTCCTTTTTGAGCGGTGTCACAGTTTAACGCCAGCCAGAAACTAAGCGCCACTCAACTGCTTGCTCACTCCCCACTAGTGGGACAACGGAGAGAATCGGAAGGGTAAAGGTGAGAAAACTCATGGGTTGAGATAAATACAGTTTAATAGGTAAAGCCAAAACCACACACGCAAGAAAAGCAAAACAAGGAATTCATTCACTGCTGCCCATGGGCAGGCAGGTGTTCAGCCATCTCCAGGAAAGCAGGGCTCCATCACGCGTAATGGTTACTTGGGAAGACAAATGCTGTAACTCTGAACATCCCTCCTTTCTTCTTCCCTCAGCTTTATATGCTGAGCCAGATGTCCTATGGTGTGGAATATCCCTTTGGTCAGTTGGGGTCAGCTGTCCCAGCTGTGTCCCCTCCCAGCTTTGTGTGCACCCCCAGCCACTTGCTGGTGGCGTGAGGTGAGAAGCAGAAAAGGCCTTGACTCTGCGTAAGCACTGCTCAGCAGTAATGAAAGCATTCCTGCATTATCAACACTGTTTTCATCACAAATGCAAACCATAGCCCCATGCTAGCTACTGTGAAGAAAATGATCTCTACCTCAGCCAAAACCAGCACAAGCAGCTATTAAAACCAAGTCTTGACCAACCTGCTTCCAAAGGAAACTTGAGCACCGAAAAACCTTGCCTTCTGCAGACCAAGGAAAAGGACAGTCAATTAGTATTCCACCCATTTCTCAAAGTCTCATAATGTGAAATGCTATTATTTAAAAAATCTATTATTAAAATATTCTTTAACCAATACAGGGTAAATTTACACAGAAAGAAATCTCCCTTTTCTTTTCTCCACCCCAAAAGAAAGGCTCTGAAATGAAATTATTCTGGTAGTGGAGAACATCTCCAGATCTTCACCACTGACAAATGTGTGAGGAGGAAGTGCACTTGACAAAAGCTATGCAACAAAAAAATCTTCATTCTGTATATCAGACTCTTTTCCAGCCTTCTCTCTCACTGTCCTTACTTGTATGTCTAGTATCTGCTTCAGACCAATGCCCTTTTAAGAACAGAAGTTTAAGGTGGGCTCAGCTTATGTAGAAACACCTGGATGTGCTACAGGATATGTGTGTCCTAACAAAGGCTGCTTGGAGTGAAAGAGCTCTCAGACATCTCTTCTCATCCATTGTCTTCTGTACCCCACCAGAGCACTGCATTTGCCGGAGTTTGCACCTATATTCGGAGTATATTGCATGGGACAGCTTAAAATTCTGAGCAAAGTTCTTCTCATCCCACAGGCTTCTTCAAAAGTACAGTTCCCCAGAAATACATGTTAGGAATCAAGCACCAGACTATTACCTCCCAGCACGCTCTTCAGAAGCAAAGGGCAGAAGAGGAGGAAGGGAGGACTTCAGCACAAGGCCCATGGGTGTACAGACGGTGTGCATCCACAGATGGCACATGCATGGGCAAAGATCTCCTGTATGCTTGCAAAGGTGCAAGTAGCACACATAGCCACTTGGATTTGCTCATGTCACCCTCCCAGTAGACTATCTGCTCTTATTACTGGACAGCCTCTCACATGGACTAATTTCTTCCTAACAGAGGCACCTCCTGCTTCCACATCTGCCCTTGCCTGCCTCCTCTCCTATTCCTTCCCTTTCCCACCTCCTTAGGACCTAAGCCACTGCCATCGGGTCCTTCTCTGTGCCAGATGTCAGGCATTGCCTTTTGGGCACTGGTTTGCAGGGGCAGGCAGGAAGCGGTGCAGGAAGAGAGGAGCAGCAGCTATGGTGCCACCAGCTCACAGAGTTGAGCTGTGCTTATGTCAAAGGTCTTCCATGCAGCTGCATGCTTTACATGCCTTGGGACGGCTGTGCATTAGGGCCAAAGTTAGCCTTTCATTGTAAGCTGTTTTAAGCAGCTATTTAAAAAGCAAACCACCTACCTCAGCCTCCTTCTGCCATCTCTTTGCACCTTCACTGTTGCCAGCGGAACTCTTAAAATCGTTCAACAAAAGTTGCCTCCAGATGGAGCAACATTCATCTCTCTAGGATGGGCACAGCAAAAGGTCCGCACTGATAGATCTGAGTTTTGGGGGTTGGCTTCAAACGTGTACATGTCCTTGTGTTTTTGAGAGCAGGGATAAGACCAGCTAAAAGCAATCAGACAAACAGGCTTCTTGTTCAGCAGGTAGGGACAGACAGCCTGCTTGTGAACACTGAAGAAGGAAAGGCAGTGCATTTTGGAGGCAAATGATCTGGGTCTGCGCTATCAGATCTTTATAGTCCAGCAATAGAAGGTCTAATTAAGGCTGTATAATTATCTCCTCATGATCTAAAATGAAATTTGCACTCCCTCAGTGGATATCATTGAGTAAAAGCCAATTGGGGAAAAGGTTGAAATACATGGCAGGATCAATTTTATTTGTAATGGTGTTTAATATTTTATCTATACCTTTAACTGGCGGAAGCAGGTGGAAATAAATATTATGTTAGCAACTGTGCCGTGGAATGAGGCTTTGCTTTTGATTAAAAATTAAAGGGAAAACAACCATCACCATTTTACGGTTATCGTAATTTGTTTCATATACATTTTTTCAATGCTGAGGTGTACTAAAATATGTAACTAGTAAATAAAAATGCCTACAAATGTCTAAAGAGATCTTCAGAGCACCAGGACACAGACTGAAGAATGTGGTTTTATTCTATGTTAATTGTCTTGTAACACTTACATGAGTCTATATAAAAAGATAGGTACATATATACAGTTGCACATGCGATTATCTCTTCATCTATGCATCAGTTCCATATAGTAAAAATGTACTAAAAATAATTATCTCAAAACTTATAATGCATTGCTCTGTTTCTTGTTTTGTTGATATTAACAATATTTGCCTCCCATAAAGTTTATTTTGCTGATATGAATACGACACAGTACAAACTGAAATCACAAACCAAGATACAAATCCACGTTCAGACACCAGTCCTAAATTCCCCCACTGCAGAACAGTTTAGAGTTCATGCTTAAAGAACCAGAAAGATAAAGGTTTAATTAATGTGTTTTTTTTCTTTTTAAAATACGGAATATATGCACCAAGCTGGAGGCAAGGGAACATCATCTTTTATATGATATCATATAACTTGTTCTCTTAAATATCCAACATCAAGAATATTACAGTTGTAAATAAATAAATAAAGCAAGATAAAGTAAAAGTCTGACATGTATCATGTCTAGGGGCCTTGGTTTTATTTTGAACCTATAAATCTCGGGTAAGGATCAAGACTCTTCTACTGAAGTTTGTACGCAGTGGATGTTTATTTTTCTCCAATGTAATTTGATGCTGCTGTTGGTTTTGGCATTAATACATTAAAAGTTAAATTTATGTCAGCACCAACAGATCAACTATCAGATGTTGCTATTAACTTTGACATCAAAATCATTAAGAAATTGCCATCATGTAAATTAATTATCAGAATTGTATTGGCATGAATGCATAATGATATTACTCATGCAAATAATTAAAGAAAATGCACAGTGAAAACCACATTAGAATAATGGCACAAAATGTCATTATTCTGGCTTCTTGACAACTAGACACTATTAGTTTTCAGCACAGTGAACTTTAAGGTTAACAGAAAGAGACAGGGAAGTCCAGTGCAGAGATCAAGCTGCTCTTATTTGTGCCTTTATTTATTCAGTATAGGAAACTGTAGGAGTGAAAACTAACATTTTTACACTTGTCAAACAAAACTTTCTACATCACTCTGAGAGAGATTAAGATAAAAAACCAAACACACCAAAGCAGCAGAATGACTTATAGTGCTGTTGTCCAAATATATATGCTCTTTTGTTGTTGCCAATTTCAGGTCTCAAAGGACCTCAGGCACAGAAAGGTTGCTGTTGTTAAAATGCTAGGATTTTTCTAAGCACAGGAGAGTAATAATTAACCTGAAAGTATTTAGGTTATCTCCTTCCGCCCCCTACCCGAAAGGTAATTATTACTGATCAGTGCTTAGGGAGAGAGAGTTGTGATTACGGTGCATGTGTATGTTCTCCTAATTTAATGTGTAATGGACTGAGTTAGCTTTTTCTTCAACAGCAAAAGACTGTCCATTCTAATAGAATAAACATTACTAACGACTCAGTGGTGCGTGCCAGCTTACTCACCAGCTGGACACGTTTCTTTTAAATGTCTCTCTCCATTCCCTCCCAAGCCAATGGAAGAGGTCTCTCTCAGTCATGGTTTTGTATTCGATCCAGAAATGATATTATAGACATAATGCAAAAATGCAGTCATTTCTGGGCTTCTTGCCTTCCAGCACCCATCGTTTCCAGACTAAGGAAACACGACCCACTCACCCCCCCCAAGCCAGAAGTTCACATCCTAAAAATAAAATCCAGTGTTTTAAGCAGTTTAAGCATGGGGGGGAAAGAGCTTTATTTATCCTCCTATAGAAGACCACTCCTAACAACACTCAGAAGAAAAAGAATATTTCTAGGTCAGAGTGGAGGGCTAGGAAACAGGACTTCTGTGAGCCGCTCTCGGCCCTATCCTCCTCCTTCTACATAATTTCAGGCACATCAATCAAATGACTTGCCTTAAATTTTACCCTGTTGCCAAAGTGAGAGCAACAGCACCAAAACAAAGAGAACAACACAGAGAGAGGTGGCAAAGGATTTACAATTAAAAAACCAAAAGCCACTCCATAAATTAAAACTGGTAAAGCTACATAAGCATGCACAAACATCCTAGAAATTTCTCAGAAAATCTGTTACAGAGCCGTTTGTGACCTAATG
Source organism: Phalacrocorax aristotelis (assembly GCF_949628215.1). Taxonomy (NCBI): domain Eukaryota; kingdom Metazoa; phylum Chordata; class Aves; order Suliformes; family Phalacrocoracidae; genus Phalacrocorax; species Phalacrocorax aristotelis. The sequence continues at coordinate 76,968,082 of NC_134278.1, read as the reverse complement.
TCCAAATTCTGCAGATGAACCTGCCAGCACAGGCTCTTACATGTCTGAGGAGTCACTTCTAAATCTCTGTTTGGACCCCTCTTTTCACTGCACTCTCTGGTCTTGACAAAATGAGTCTCAACTCAGAAATGGGACACAACGGGCAGGCAATCTGTGTATCACCAGTACCAAAGGTTTGGTTGCTGTCTAGATCTCCTGGCAGTTCAGAGCTTATTCTCCCCAGTTTGCTTTGGGAGATGGGGAGAGTCACAGAGCAAACTATTTTAGGGGAGTCAAGGTCTCTGGGAGGAATTTGGATAATAATTAATATCAAGGCAATGGCAAATGTAATTAAAAAAAAAAAGACTTGAAAGCTATTTCTGGTTTTCTTTAAGCTTTATAAGTTGCCTTGGGGAGAGCTAACTTTTCAGGTATGCTTTGACTTTTTAACGGTGAAATACAGACATTTTACTTGAAACAGTTTGTTTAATGATGCCCTGAGCCTTTTACTTCTGTTTAACAATCCAAGCTTTGCTTCTAATCCATCAACAGATAGGTCAAACTTGTACCCATAATTTAAAGTTATGTTAATAAGATCTATGACATGTCTTGCAACATTTTATTGATAATATGTAATGTATTATAAGTATCACAAACTTGCAGAGCTGCTGTCACTCAGGGGTTTTGCGCATAAAGTATTACATCTCAAAAGCATGCTGCTGCAATGAAAAAAAGGACTTTAAATAAATAGGCTGGCACAATTCTGCCTTCAAAGGGACAGTCTATAAATCCACAAACAAGATTTACTGTGTAATTCAAGCCTGAATCAACACAGGACTTACACTGTGTAACTGAGAAGGGACACACCACGTGGTAGGGTGTTTATAGTGTGGGCAATATTGTAATGCAGAGGTTGTTTTGCAGGCACATCTTTTCCATTTCTAATTACGCTGATTGCCACCTCCCATTTACGATCACATACCCGCACCGAGTTTAACTGCAGTAATTGCTACATGATAAATTTATATAAGGAAAATATTGAGTGTCTGTTTAGTGCGTTATAATGTAATTTAGCAGCTGGGGAAAAAAAAAGATGGAAAAAACAGCACTATGTGACTTCGTCAATTCTCCATACAATATGGCAAAGCAGCTTCTGCGCTATGTCTGCGAGACCTCTGAGGTACAGTATCTGCATCTGGATTAGAATGGACATCTGCAAATGCACTAGCTAACTTCTAGTTTATGGCCACATTTACTTGTGTGAGTTTATCATGTTCTGCAGATGATATTTTTTTGCTCCCCTGCGTATAAAGCTAGATTCTTGGGAAAGGGCAGACAGTACATTACTTAGAGAGCAGTAAAACCCTGAAGTGATGGTCCTTGTGACATCGTCTGAAGATGTAATTCACTCAAGGAATTGCTTTTTCTCCACCAAAAAATTTAGCGATGCAACATACTAAGAATCAGCTTGCTTTTTTTCCTATTAAAAAAACTAGTTAAAATGACAGACAGTACAGGATACCCTTATCCAGTTAATTCTAGCTTTGCAGGGGTTAGAACCCCGTGCAGTTTAGTGCCAACTGGGAAAACATGTCTCCCTCCGAAGAGTTAATCCATGTCTGTGTTACGGCACCAGCATGTGTTGTTATTATATGATCAGCATAAGTCTCAAGTCACCCACCCTCAGAGCTATCCCTGACTTTCAGAGGTCAAGATCATGTTACCTGTCATCTTTTCTTATATGAGTAAAGGAAACGTGTTCTCTCCAGCTACTTTCATCTCTGCCTACAGAGCTGTTGCTTGACAAGTAAGGGTTATTAAGAATGTGATCTTCTAACCAAAGGTACAGCAAAATTAAATGTTACACCCTGCAAGCTGAATTGGAGTTGCAACTCATCAGTCCTGTTTAAAACCAGGACATAATCACACAGCCCAGTGTTTAGGCAGGTGGAAGAAAAAGATGCACAGTGTGTCTGTCCTTCAGAAATATTTTCTGCAGGTTTAGCTAGTTTAACTGGAAGATTTCTGACCTGGGTTGCTTTGGAGAGCAATACTGCACTTGCTTTTCTAAGAGGCAATGTTATAAATTATCATTTGCTGCTAACTGAAAAGGAGGGATTATGGACAAGTGCTTAGAGTGGTGTATTAAGGACTGCAACGCCTCAACCCTGCTGCCTGCTTAGCTCTGCATCTTAAGTCTTTGGGCAAATAACTTTAACCTCTCTGCTCCTCAGACTACAAACCTGTGAAGCAGTCACTCCTACATGAGTGCTGAGTTTAAATACGTATTTTTAAAGAGCTTAGAGATTCACAGGCACACCTTACTCCAAAATGGCAGATATCTTCTAGACAGATTCACAGGCTGTGAAGTATCAAGGAAAAAAGCAAGTGCTGAAGAGCCAGCAAAGCTAATACCTATAGCCTGGCCATGCTGGGGACTCTTGCAATTACAGTTTGTTCTTTAGATTAACCTCTCTAAATACACAGAAGGTGTCATCCATCCTCGCAGCTGTTCCTGTGTTCATGCTCTCCCAAAATGACCACTGATCTCAGTGAGAGCCTGGCTGTCTCAGGGTGACCCAGACAGGCCCAAGGCAAGGGACAAAGCCCTTATAATTTCTCCCCAAGCTCCCATGCTTGCTGCTCCTTGTGAAATGGGGATGAAAGCAGCCCGTGGGCTGTTAGAAGCGGCTGCTGGGACCTGGGCTGCATTGGGACTCTCACTTCTTTACCATAAATATTTTTTTCTAGCTAAAACTACCCTTTCTTCTCAGTTCATATTGCATGAGTGCTACCATATGCTGTGTTCAAGCAGCTTTTGAAGAAGTGTACTGAAAGTGATGAGAGTGGCTGCAGAGCAGGCAAGGCAGAGCCCTCCAGCCCCTCTCTTCTGCGCCCTCATACCACAGTGCGAAAGCAGGAAACAGGCTCTCTAAAATCCATCTCACAAGCTCTTACACCAAAGCCACAATGCTTGCCTTGTCCTTCGCCTCAGCCATCCTCCGCATGATTTCAGCTCAGGAGCGATGGCCCCCACGTGAATCTGGCCATGCCTGGCTGTGCTAGAGGGATGGGATGGGCTGGGATTGGATGGGATGGGCCGAGTAGTAGGGTGCCCAGGCAGCAAAGGTCTACTCATTTTAGACAGAAGGATCCTGATTTACACAATCAGAGACAAAAGCATAATCAACTCTGCTCTGATTAATTGCAGTGAAAATGGTAAGGAGCTATCAATGCATCAGCCAAGAGAGCTTAAAACTAAATATAACCTGCAGGAGGGGAAGAGATGATGAATCTTTGAAAACACTTTTCTGAAATGAAACAAGAATCTAGGGAAAGTTTTCCTTTCCTATACCCACTCCCCCAGCCTGCGCAGTGGAACAGGAGTCCCTGCCTTCCTTCTCAGAATAAAAGTGCCGCTCGCCTCCCTGGGATGAACAGCTGGGACCATCCTGCTATCACCTCCCTGCTCTTCCTCACTGCTTTAAAATTAGCATCACTGTGATCAGCCGGCAGCGGAGGAAATGCTCACCCACTGCTTGCCACAGCATCTAGAGCTGATCTCTAAAACACCACTTGCCTCCAGGAGCTGGGGAGTTTGCAGCACCCGGGGCTGGGGCTCGCCACGCAAGCAGAAGGCTCTCACCCGCCCGGAGAGCTCCTGCTGCTGCTGGCACCATGGCACGTCTGCCAGGCCGGGCTCCGGCTCTCAGTGTGAAGCAGCCAGGGAGGCAGAAGTGACTCTACAGACATAAATAGCAGAGCTGGTCTGAGTTGAGGAAGATGATTCAATGAGATATTTTGGTTGCATTTTTATGAAGGCAGCAAGACTCCAGAGAAGGTATTTTCAGTGGGCTGGGACCTGCGGTACCGATCAGTAGGCACAGAAACTGCCACTGCAGGAAACCTGTACAGTAAAACCACCCTAAGGGTATATCCAGACAAGGTGGTAAGTGCAAGTCAGAGAAGAGCTTCTTGTAAATTCAGAGCTCGAGCAACTTCCTGGAGCAAATTTCACAAAAATCCTCAGCAACATAAAATGTCCATTCAGCCCTTCATGGCTCGTCCTGATAAATGCTTTGTTTCTGGTTTAACAGCAAATTGAAATTGATTAAACCAGTATCAATACTGTCCTACAAGGTACCGAGAAACTAAATTCATTTTGGATAAATCCCAAGGAAGAGCCACAGCTATGCACTCATATACACACAGTATTTAAAATAGGTTCATCTGGGATGCATAAAACCTGAAAAACGTTCATTAGGACTGGAAAAGGAAACACTATTAATCAGCTCTAGGCTTCTTATTACTCAGTGGAAGAAAATTTCAGTCAGATAATTTTTTAAACACACACAAACCCCCAAAATTCTCCATGGAAGAATTAGCCAGCTAACTTGCAATAAATATGAGGAGGTGGGAAAAAAGGCAAATGAAAGGGGTTGGGGGCTGGATTATTATTACTCTTTAATTTGCATTCAACAGGAGAAAGATTTATGCATGAGATGCAAATTGCTATGCGTTATTTACACATCTGAAGAAAAACAAATCTTGAATGTAAATGCTTAGAGGGCATATTTTTAAATATGAAAGTGGTAAAATTATTATAATGTTTTATAACTCCCACACTGTTAAAAAGACATTAAATTGGGGAAAAAATGAGCTCTTTTATTTAAATTATAGAGTCCTCACCAAACATTAGGTCAGAAATCAAATACAAACATCTGTGTGTTTCCATTCTTAAGAGTCTTTTAGAGCAATTTGTTCTCCTTGCAGTTGGTCCTATCCAGAATATCCCAGTGGGTTAGCAACTGCAGAGGGCAATGGCCAGCTACAGTGTTTCTGTTTCCATCCTGAAATACAATGTATGTCTTCAGAAAATAAAGAAACAGAAATACCTTTATAAAAACAAGTCCACTTCATAAGCAGTCCAGCTCAGGTAGTGGGATATATGTGACTTGCAGTTGACCTCTCCTGAGAACGAGGTGAATAGCACTGAAGCCTGCAGTGAAAGAACAAACAAAGCTAAAAGACCTGGAAGAAAACAGTAAGAATGAGAAAAAGATGAAATAAGAGCGAGCGATGGCACTGAGAAGATCCAGCATTGCTTAGTAGATCCATATCCACTGAACTTGGCATTTTCCAGTCCTCTTTGGAAAATGTAAAGGATCTCTGTTATATTAACAGTGCTAAATCTTTCATGTATTCAGTTCTGGAGAGGAAAAGCTATTATTTCTGTTTTTACCAAGAGAAAAGCAAGGTAATAAGACCTGGGTTATCAAACCCATTTACACGCCTGACTCCTGTCAGCTTCTAAAACCTTTGATTATCTGCACCGCAGACTCATTAAAAAGCAAAGAGATTTAGGTGTCTTCATGTCCTTTCCACTTTTGAATAAGCGACTTGCAACAGTGCCAACCTGAGGGGCTCAAAAGTCATGAGACTAAACTCCATAAGCTGAAAAATAGTAATGGAATTACCATTTTATCTGGCTTTTTGACATTGTGAGAGTTGGATGGGGGTAGCTGTTTCCTTCAGCTGCCCTGTGTGAGATGGACCTTAGAGTCACGTTTCTTTCCCACAGCACATCTCCCTAGCAGGATTCTTAGAGCAAGCCCTGAGCACACCAAAACCACTGTACTCATAACACAGGACAGTGACTATCCAGGGCAATTACTCTCAGGTAGCTCTGCCCACAGCAATGCATTCCCACAGTATGTATTCAGTGGGAGTCCAGCTTGTGTCCAGCAGAAGAAGGAGCCTTGCCAGCACCCGTTTCACAACCAGAACCAAAACTTTCACATAAAACACCAAAATGTTGTCAGAGGGCTTAGGAGGGAGTGGGGGACTTTTCCTACCCATTCAGTCACACCAGGGAATTTAAATTCCAATTCAGAGTGGTCAAAATTAAAGAAAACCCAACCATGAGTCATGATGGCTCACTTTTTGTATGTCAGTTCATAAACACGCTAAAAACAAGTGAGAAGGCATCCACTTTTGCAGCCAAAGACTTGGAGCAGGTTTTTGTGGTGTGGTTTTTATGGCTATCCACATGGCTAATTCACATCAGGTTTTTGTTGATCTTTTAATATTTACGTCCAGATGCCACTGTTAGCTTCCAGATGTTTTTGCACAGACATCAAAAATGTTTGCATAGCAATTACCAAAAGAAAGTTCGAGCTATTTTCAAAGAGCTGAGAATGACAAAAGACAAAGTGGCTTTGTTCTTGAAAGATTTCATTTTCTCCTTTTGTTTTTCTTTAAATTTTATTTTATTTTATTTTTTAGATTTCTTTATAGACCATTTTTTAGCCTGCTAACCAGAAGTGGAACCCAGTCAATCTACTTTTGTGTGTCCTGTTTAGGTGCTGCCTCAGAAAATTTTAGGTTTCTGGCGCCAGATGATTTCTACATTTTCTAGAAAGTGCAAATAAGTAGTCACCTTCACAGGTCTCCCAAGCATGATCTACCCGTATAACGTAATCACCCTTCAGCCTTCACTGACCATATAGGGCTCTAGATATTCCTGATGTTTAAGCCACAGATATTCCTCTGCCACAGAGAAGAGACTGAAAGAGTAGGAGTTGTTATGTGCCTGCTGCCCTTTGGATCAGTCCTGAAGCAGTGGGTCTCGTCCTTCCTACATGGTGTCACAGCACGGTCCCTCAGGAAACTTCGCAGACACCCTTGAGGGAGGAGGTGGAGGTGAGCTGCCTGTCCACCTCTGCTTCTACCGCACCACAGATCTGGCTCAGAGAAAAGTGCCTGTGGCACCAGCGCATCTACTTTCAAGCATGGAGATGCAACTAAAACAGAGCTATCGGAGCGCATTCAGGCTAATTAGAAAATTATCTAACACTTGCAAGTGTCTGCAGGGAAAGGACTCCTGGGAAGTCAGTGGGCTGGACTGCCAACAGGGCTTCTAGGTGAGATGGAGCCAGTCTGGGTGGGAGTTAGGTGGACTTAAACCCTTCACAAGTTATCTGTGCTCTGGCAATTATAAGATATCTTCATGCTTCCTTGTGTTTCTGTATTGTGCTGGGAAAAAAACACCCAAAAGCAAATATAATCCAAATGCCGAGTGTGGAAAAAAGAAACAAAACCTTTCTTAATGTCGATAATTATATCATATGATCAGAACAACACAGTGAGAAAAAGAGCGATGTTAGGCAAGAGTGAGAAGGTGACAGAAAGAGGTGATGTGTTTAACACTAACACTCAAAGTGACAGTCCGGCTGCCAAGTCTGGTTGTTTCTGGGAGAGAAAACAGGCAGTCTCATTCTTTGTGTGCTCTGAGTCACTGCTGCAATACATATTTTCATCCCACAAATAATCAACAAGAGTTTTGTCAGTGAGTTCAATGGGGCCAAGATTTTCCTTTGGCTAGGAATGGGTGGCCAGGCCAGCAGCAGCAGCAACAGGAGCTTCAGCCGACCCCACTGCTCTAGTGAACTGGAGTGTCCCTGGATTTGCCCATAGAGATCTGCAGAGACAGAGGTGGGTGGCAGAAAAATGACTGCAAGTGTTATATTTGCATTTAGTCGGCTACAAGTGGAATTACACCATGATGTACTTAGGGAAAGATTTTTCACTGAGAAACAAATATTAAAGTGTGAGAGTGTTTGTCAATATTTTCTGTTAATTGACTAAGGTTTGGAAGCGTATATCTACATCCCAGGCAGCAGTGTGAAGTGGAGATAGCCAACTGCTTTAAACTGGCTTAGATACCAGAAGAAATATATCTGCAGCAGTGTTATTTCAAACTACCACTCAGTTAAAACTAGCTCAGGCATGTCCCTCAGTTACCTTGTAAACTGCAGTATATTCTGATGCCATGATGTGAAGGGAAGCTGCAGAGAGGAAACAGCTGGGAGAACATAAAAATAAATTTAAAATTATTTTTTAGAAAAATATATCAGAACTTGCTAGAGAAATTATTTCCCAGGCACATGTTTCCTGGTCTTAGCTCAACCCTTTAACACAAAAAATACATAAAAAGCAAAAAAAAAACCAAAAAAAGGAATTAAAAAAAATTAATCTCATTAGCATCGTGAAATCCATGCAGCCATTATTCAGCACTGCTATTGTCAAATGTATTCTTGAGTCCATAAAACCAAACACAAAGACCTCCAAATGCAACATGCAACCTTTAAAAGGCAAAACAAAACTGAACAACATCTGAAAAGTGTGGGTCAGGTCTTCAGCTGCTGAGAATCACTATTGTTTTCCTTGCCTGCAGTGGAGCAATGCTCACATACATCAGCTCAGAAAAGGCTGTACTGAGTTGCCACAGTCATCATATCCACTGGAATAAAAGAAGCTCCTCAGACCAGACCACAAGCCCCCTTGGAACTGGGGATTATCAGGCAAGTCAGGTGTTTTAACTGTATGATCTACCCCCAGATTTATGGGCTGCACCTTGCAAACATAGCCACCCCCTGAAGCTGTACTTACTGTAGTCACTGTCAACATCAGCCATGAAACTCCATTTTATGATTCTCAGCAGCAGAGCGACGTAATTACGCTGTTCACCTTTTGTTGCTTGGCATTTGCTGATGATTAGTCCAGAGTCAAGACAACATTTTTTTTCTCATAGCACCACATCAGAGCAAGGTGCATTTTTTTCTCTGTTTATTACAATTATTTTTTATGTCTTCCCTTGAAACATCAGGCTTTGATCATTGTCAGGGACCAATTAATGAGCAAGATGGACTTTTGATGTCCTCTGGGAAGGTAATTCTTATGATTCTTTTTCAATGGTGACTTCATCCTACTTTAAGGGCCTGTTTCATCATACAGCAATGGCCAAGAGACATGGTCCTGGAAATCTTTATTGATCATATGGGAAGCAAGACAAAACTTTACCTAGTCATACATGACTACTCTGCCTGCTTTGGTCTTGCCCAATGCTTTCAGCTTGTCATGGCAAGTGGTGTTTGACAAAGGCTCAAAATGAAGGGCATGTGCACATGCAGGAAGCCTGTGAAATTGTGGGAATGGATCATTTAGTAATGTTCTCTTCCTTTGTTTTATACTGTTTCTGATAATGAACAGGTTTCAGCAATGAAAAAAAAGTTGCACTATAACATCAGTAACTGCAGGATTAAAGTGAATGGAGCTCTTTTAAATAAAGGACACCAAGGAGGTATGGGCTCATCTGTAGCTGGGCATCAGGATTACCCCAACTTTTCCTCCCCTTTGACTTTGCCACTTCTAATCAGGTGGGTGGTGAAAAAAAAGGCAGAGGTGTACATGTTCTGGTATGATAAAGCTGCCCGGAGAGTCACATGAAAGAGGGAAGCCACATCCCTAGGCTACAGCTGAGAATCAGGTCTCTGATCAGCAATATATCCTGGCTGTATCACAGCATCGGAGTCTCTCTTCTGTGCCATGACCCTCAGGAGTCATTCAGCTGCGTCTAGTGTTTGGGATCATGGCACAGGAGAGGGACCACAGTGAGGTCCTGTGCAAACGCCTGAGGTACAGGCTGGAGCATTGTGGGTCAAGAGGAAAGGGACTGCGCAGCCTTCTGTTACAGCCCTGCATGGTTTGCCTCTGATTTTCTTACAGGTACACAAAGGGATTTAAAAACTCTCAAACAGGAAAAAAAAAGGGGGATAAAAAATAACTTTAATTGCAAATAGTGGCATAAAACCAGTGGCGTTCAGTCAGCCTTTTTCTACCAGGTAGTAACTTAACTCGCTGTTTTTAAAAACTATTGCCTTGCCCTGTTATATTCAATACCTGTCACATGATTAATGTGCTGGTGTCTTATTAACTGCTGTGTTAGAGGAGCTGCCGTACTCACCAACCCCCCCTTCTCTAGCCCCTTTTGTAAAATCCTCGTTGCAGTCCCGCTGCTCTGACTGGAAGGTGCTGCACCTTCCGACAAAACATCATAAAGAGCAAAGAATTACCATTTCCCAGTAATCCAGCCCATAAATCAACACTCGCATTTTGTTCCGAGGACGGTGAGGGACTCCGCAAGTGCTCCCTGCATTCACATTCACAAGACAGGCTATGTCTTCAGAAAGAAAAAAGAGGAAAAAAAGGAATAAAAAAATCAGGAATGGCTAAATCGTTCCAGTGTCTGATTGATCTTATCTGGACCTCCCTTGCTGCAACAATAATTTGAGACTGTCGAAAATTGCCACCTTATCTGATTGGTGGTCTTTCCAGCTGCTGTTTTATCAGGGCCCAGCTGGATGAGGAAAGCAGGACATGGCACGACCTTGGTATCTCAGCGCCTGACCTCAATATCTAATCAGTCGGATGTCTTGCTGAGACTGCCTCGGGATGCTGTGCATGTCCCCTCTGGCACCAACTCATTCAAAAGACATTTGCTTCATGCTGGTGTTAGCCCACCAGCACATACACGCAGAGCACAACCTGGTGTGTCACAGCCCTGGCTGCTAGTGCTGCTGCACCTGAAGCTTAAGGTGCTTTTCTGTAAAGCTTCGCAGACTTTCTCCTCAAAAGCTTGGTTTGCAGGACTGCCAGCCAGCCAGCAACATTTCAGCATCTTATCCTGCTGGCATCGCAGGCAAAGAAAGGCAAGGCCTCCAAACTAATTGGTTGGGTTTATGCAAGCTATACAGTATATGTCTTTCAGCACAATGGGTGTTACCTATAGAGTGCCACACCATGGGCACTGCCTCATAGCCTGCACTAGGAAGAATGTGGGTTTTGTTGCTTCATACTGGAAGTTGATGGACAAAGTTTTAAGCCCAGCTCTCGTGGCCATTACCTGTGTGATTGGGGAAAATCATTCCACCTGTCTGTATTCAGATACAGATGGTGGATTACACTTGCAAGACCCCCATCATGGCAGGGTTGTGGGGCATTCTGTTAGCCCCAGGGCTTTCCCCCAGTGCTGAAGGGGAGAATTTCTCCTTCTGATCCATGGGAGGGGCAGGGTGCCTATGCAGCACCTGTGATCCTCTGCCCAAGGTAATGGTCAGTGGGTCTGTGTCTTGACCTTCACCATGCCTGCTCCTCCTTTTCTCCTTCATGCTGGGGCTGGAGGAGAGCATCTACCCACCGGGCATACACCAGCAGGAAGATATATCCTTTGGGGCAGGTCCCTGGGACACTGCCATCCCCTCCTCTCCTGTTCTGCTTGATCTTCCACAGTGATGGATGTTGCTCGAGGAAGTCCCTCTTGAAACAGCACAGTCATGGCCGTGCTGCCCTGTTCAACAGGAGAGATGAACAGCATGATGAGGTAGAAGCCTAGGCTTGAACCACCGGAGATATCAGTAGACCAGCAAGGAAAAAGGCTGCACCAAGTGAAACCTGAAGCACAGAAAAATTAACCATCCAAGGAAGTTCAGAGTGTTCTAGCATGTCATTTCTGAAAAAGAAGATTTAGTTTTTCTGTTTCAATATTATGGCTTTTAATTCTTTTATATGTATACATTTATCATTTGTTATACAGAATTTTAAAAAGGCTGAAATTAGAATCAAAAGGTTTGATTCTGTTAAGTCTTTGGTATGACCCTAATTTCTGTTTCTTCCCTACCCCCAGCCCCGGAGATTACTATGACTTTGTTTGTTTGTTCCTGTTCTATTTAACAGAAAAATCCTCTGCAACTGCAGAATTTCTCATAAAACAGCAACTTATTTCCCAACCAGCTCCGTCCATCACCTTGGCTGCACACAGTGATTGCTAACAGGGGTCTTGGACATACTCCTCACAAACTGCAACCAGGCACAAACCGTGGTGTTTCTGCACACAGGAAGTATGAGGAAAACGTGGAAGCTTGATGCAGAAAGAAGTCTCTCATAAGCTCTCACTCCGGGGGTGAATTTCCCCATGCAGTGAGCAGGGGCTATACCAGGGGAGCCCACAGGATGGCAATTGTCAGGCAAACTGATGGACCAGTGCATTCTTTGGCCAAATCCTTGTTTGCTGTTGCTGTTCCAAAGTACCAAAACATTGAATTGCATGATGCCTGTGACAACACCAGTATTAAAAGCTTGGAGACCTACATAAGTCTTGAGTTCTAGCCCTGGTGGGAATTGCAAAGTTTATTTTCAATGCTGATATAATTTACACCCCTGCCCCTTAAGTAACAATAATAATAATAGTAAGAAGATGATGAAGAAGAATTTCCTGTATATTTTTGTTCCATTTGGGCTTTGCTTCCTCTTATTAATCTGTAGCTGAGCAGATTCATAGGGTTTGCTGTCTCCTAAAGCCAGATCTAAATGCCTTTAAGGGAGAGCAGATGCAAGAGAATCATTACTGTATTTATTTATTTTGACAAATAAAGAATATTTAATAGGTTTGGAGTCTGGTTGTTTACAAAAAGGAATGGAGTGTGACAATACTTGTGGCTTGGAATAGCAAATGTATTAAGGAGGGTTGCCCGCTGCCCACCAACTGCACACAGAGCAATCCCCTGGACAGCGTTCCTGCACTTGTGAGGACATTGCAGCAAATTCCAGCCTAAATAAAGCCACAGAAGAAGAGATAAGCAATTGCACCTCAGCACACACAGATGCATACACACAAAAATGTCCCCTTATCAGGACCTAGATAATAAACCTGAGAATGCAGCCAAGTGCATCTTAGTTGACTGACAATACATAACAGATTGCCTTAGTGTATTCTTCGGGAGAAGCAGAACATACAATTAAATAAAACTCGTTATTAAAAGCAACCCCACCCCCCAAAAATATATGTCAAACTCTGACTAGACAAATGTGGTATTTCAGGTGGAAAATTGGATGGACTTAATAGGAGTAATATGAACAGTTGGTCCTAAAAAAGCTTATAAACTGTAAATATTGTTCACGGCCGATGCTAACACAATGGTGAATATATCAAAATATTAGTGTCAAAAGACTGCTGGAATATATTTGCAATGTTGTGGAAAGCATGAAGGGAGGTAGCTGTCCTTCCCATGGTTTATACTAATCTCTGGATACTGGCTGATAGCAGGGGCCACAAGCACTATAATTAGATTTTGGAAATGTATATAGGGAGGAGGAAATGGAATAATTAAGGTACGCTATCAGATGCCTGTCCTCATCCTTTTTAAACAAGCCAGAAATATACCCTGCACTCGTTCAGCATGCAACCTTCAAGGGGAAAGGTGTCAGACACTGTAATTGGTAGAACTTGAATGCTGCTATACTGGTGTCCCTTTTTTAAGGAAACCTATTTTCCACACCAAAATTGATCCGGCAAGGTTGTTATCTCATAATGCACACCTAGAGAGGTACTGCCAGGCCTGAGGGTAGGGAATAGCAGGGCACTTCACAGCCTCAGCTGCGCAGCCTGCAATGCTGCACCCCCTCTGGGACAACTCACTGCCGAGGCACAGGCTACATGGCAAAATTATATGTATATGTATATGTATATGTATATGTATATGTATATGTATATGTATATGTATATGTATATGTACATGTAGAGTTTGAATTTTGCTTTAAAATGCATGGGTGAGGCAGTGAAAATGCACTAATGGTGCAGCATCTGGCTGGGTCTGACAGCTGAATCAGGTGAGCACTTACTTCTCCTTCTGAGGGTGCTGGTAGGTGGGAGAGCCTCTGCCCTCCCACTCACGTGGCACCTCTGAAGGGCATACTGGCTTTTATTTAATTACCCTGTCCTCTTTAAACACCAGAGAAGAGCCAGGGAACCTCAACATACACAAAAAAGAATATTTTTGGTATGGAAAATTATTTGACATTATTCTTAAATATTTAAAGGACACTGTCTGCTGGTTTGGAAATCCAGTGAATAATTTAATACTGTTTGACAGAATCTCTTTGGGTCAATTATTCAGTAAGTGGATTAATACATTCTGACTAAAACAAAGCACATTGCATTTTGGCGGGCATATCTCATTACATCACATATTCCCTGTCACATTGCATTGCAGATTGCCAGAGTAATCAAATGGGGCAACTTGACTTAGACAATGCAATCAGAATAATTTCCAAATATTTTTCAAAAGCTTCCTGTTCCTGACTGTTCCCCTACCTGGTCTGTCTATATTTATCTGTCTAAAAAGGAAAATAACACAGCAAGAGATCCGATCAACTTATTAAAAAAAAATATAGTTGGAAACTGCCAGCAACTCTTGACCTCATTAAAACCCTAAGTACCTTATCTATACCAAACACTTTAATTTTAGAATAGCATCTTTTAAGCCCCAGAGGAAGAGAGAGAGCATCTCTTGATGCTTGACAGCAATTCTCTAACACTGACATGGTCCAAAAGAGATATTCTTATCAAATCCTTCTGAGGAAAGCAGCTGTAATATAGGATCTCAAGGGCAATGGGGATACAATACAGGTTAAAAAAACAAGGATCCTTGGGATTTCAGGAGATATGTAGAAGGCTTCAGAGGCAGCAGCTGTCTCACACCAGAAAGGGTTTTATAGATAAAACTGGAATGAGGGTCCTGCTTATGTTTCAAATTACCAGCAGACACATCTCCCTCTCCTGTCCTTCTACTTTCCATTCTTCCCCAACATGTTGTAAAGAAACAGGTAGGACTTTCTTTCCAAAATCCTGTAATGCAAGGTGGGGAAGGTGGTCATTTCAGTAAAGTTAATTAAAATTTGGAACTTCTATTTTGTGGGGAATTCTCAGATTCTTCAATTTTACTTCAAGTAGAATGGGGATAAGAAGTCAATAATCTCATAACTTTACTGTGAAAGAAAATATTCCAAAAGCAATTCTATATTTATGCATTTTTTATAATTGTAGTATGAATATTGCAATACAGCGTAAAACCCAAAATCACACTGTGGAGGACAAATACTCGATTTCATGGGAGTGATCTGAGTATAACATGGTATTTACTTCATTAAAGTGAGATACTTCTGCAGAAAGTTTCCATTTCCTGCAGTCAGCACTCTCTGACCAAATTTCTTTACCAGCTCAGAATTTTAAAGAATCTGAAAGTCTGAGTAAAATCAGAATAAAAATAATTAGTAAAATAAAAGGTACCTGTTCCTCTGCTTTTGCTGCAGAGATGCTAAGGCCTTTCTCATACTGTTGTAAATGAAATGAAGAGAGTTGCACCCTTGTATACCCATGGCAAGCCAGAAGAAGCTCTCACTCTTCAGCTGCATTCAGTAAAATCCTCCACGTAGCACAGCTAGGATGGTACCTGGCTTTGTCCAGCAGCTGCTTTAGTGGAGCAAAAAGCACATCCGAGAAAAAAAGATGAATTTTCTTCTGAACATTTCCTAAAAGTGACCCAACAGGAATTTTTCTCACTATATGTGTGAATGGGAACAGGGGTGAGGTAAAGATAAAGCGCCGGAGAAGCTTGTAAGATTAATTGCAAGGAGTTCCTAGAGGTTTAATTCAGACCAGCACTGTAAAGTTCCCATGCTCATGTGTGTCTTTGCCAGACTATCTGAACAGTTTCCCCTCCAGAGCTGTACGAGAGGTTGTCTTCTTCAGGTCTTCAATGCGAGGCCAGCAGTCCTTCCTGCAGTCCCATGACCCAGAACCACTAAAGTCACAAGAAAATTTGCATTCTTGTACTAGGCACCAACTTGCAAAGCCCAAACAAGCTGGGATGTGGAAAAGCTGGGATGTGGAAATGGGCAGGCTCTTAGTTTAGTCAAACTTTCTTACCCATTTCTTTTTTTTGTTTGTGTTAGGGATCACAGTAAAGCCCATGGTGATGTTTTGTGCTGGTGTTTTTAGACATCCAAAGTGGTTTTCCCCATTCTATTACCCAGAAAATGGAGGGAAAGGGAAAGTCAATGAGCTAAGAGCTTAGTGGTTAATGGCATGAACCTTCACAGAGCTAGCAGTTGTAGCTGTTAGCAAGGTGTGAGGTTGGAGTGGCTGACATGGAGCCCTCAGATTTGCACTGACAGATTGCAGCGCTGCCACAAACAAACCTCCATGTCCCAGACCCTCACAAAGAGCTCCTTTGCAGGAAGATAAGAAGTAGCAAGCATTGATGGAAAGGTACAGCTTGACTTGTCCTTTAAACTGCTCAGGAATAACCATTAACATTGAAAACCCCATAACCACCTAAAAATGTAAAACATCAAGGCCTCCTATCCCTGACTTTTATGCACATAACTTTACTCTGAGTCAGCCTTATTAAGCCTAGATGAATAATCTGAATTCTCAAGTGGTTGGACGGCTGAGGATTGAATAAACATAGCAGAAAGCTCACAGATACTCCTTAAGTTTTTAAAACACATACTTCCAAAGAGATATTACAAGAAACATTTCAAAGACAATAGTTCAATAGCCTGAGATGAGAAAACACGCTACTGAGAACCTCTGGTTTGTGTCGCACAGCCACTTCACCTGACATAGGGGTGATAAAGCGTGGGGAAATGCAGCTGAACCAATGAGTTTGAAATTTTCTAAATTCCATCATGTCACACTAAAAGGAGGTATAAATTCATTTCACAGAGGCTTGAAATATACACACATATAAATACACACACACATAGGTATATATACCTTGGGAGGCTCCCATAGGGGGAGGCCGGAGGCACTGTGCAGATCCCCTGCTGGCGGCTGTTCACCTCAGCCCTAGTGGGGGGATGCAGGCCGATGGAGGTGGGGGACACAGGGCTGCGGGGGGCCCCAAGGACACAGGCTGGTGGAGGAGGGGACACAGGGGTGGGGGGGCAGCCCTGAGGGCTTGTGTCAGGCCTGCAGAACCATTCAGGGGTATTTTCAGCAGGGCAGGGAGCAAAAGGCATTGCTAGCTGCAGTAAAAGAAAGAGCTGAAGAATTGGTCTGGGCTCTGCCCCATAGTGAATGCTTCGACATGGAAAGAAAGGGAAGTCATTACCAAGATGGAAAAAAGGGTGTATGCAGAAATGTTTCCAGGGTTTTTGAAAACCTCACAGGTAATGATTTATTTTAGAAACACGAACAGTCTCCTGCCATTTTAGACAGGCAGTGAGGAGTGTCTTGTTGCAAGGACAGAAGAACCAGAGGGAGAAAGAAAGATCAGAATCAAAAATGAAACCAATCGGGTTAGATGCCCAGCTCAAGCTGTGCAAAATGCCTGCCTTGGCTAATGGCATTAGTTTTTAAAATGTGGTTTTTAGGACTCATTACTACTGAAGTGTCTAGATATCTGGGCTCGAAGGCAGAGATGAACCCAGCTGTTTGAATTTCAGTGATGCAGGGAGAGCTAGCATTGACTATGTCCAACCTCTTGAACAGCACTAGGAAATGGCCTCCCCAAAAATGTGAACTTCATACTTTTGCATTCTGTTTCAGCTACAGAACATCAGTTAGAAAGTGATCCAGTCCTGACAAAGGATATTTCACTTCCACAGAAAGTAAGTAAGGATCTTTTTTTCTTCAAGATGCATGATTTTTTTTTCTATCATGAAATTGCCCTGTTAAAAAAGTGAACGTTTTCTATATTCCTGATTCAGGAAAGTGTTTGAGTGCTTTCGCAAATAAGGGGTGGATCTGAAGAACACGTTGAAAGGTGATTCACAAGTGGGGATCTCATTCCTGAACAAGATGACAGGGCAACCTTTGTGTGGATGAGGTTCAACCCAGCGTGAGCTGCTGAGATCAGGGGAATCACTTCTATTTTTCCCTGGTGCACAAGCAGAACTGGGGCTCCAGACTTACTGAAAAAAAACCAAATGCTGCTCTATTTGAAAGTAAAGTTACACAGGAGAAACACTTAGGAAGGAACATTCCAATAAAAAAATAACTAGGAAAGATCAAAGAAACAGTCGTGGCTTTACTGACACCTGTAACTTTATCTCTTTCTCTAGTTACAGGGGAAGGAGGGTTACATGAACAGGGGCATGCTCCCAAAGGAAGGAAATGTGGCATCTGACAGGTGCAAGAAGGCAATAAATTATGCGATATGTAGAACAGAAGAACCATCTATTTCCTCACAAAATTGTCAAGGTTCAGTCTGTAGAAACATCAGAAAGAGATGCTTAAGATAGAAGTAAAAGATGAAAATGCTTTCTTTTTTCTTTTTTTTTTTCTCAGGAGGAGGGTAAAGACGGGGAATATTGGTAAGAAAAGGAACTGAGTTGGAACTGTACATTGAGATTTGCATTCCAGTGCTATAAAAGTATGGTGGGACATTCTGGCTTCGTTGTAATCATGTAAATGAGTTCAGGGTTGAATTCTGCTCTTGCAACCAGAAATGTCTGTAATATAGTACCAGATATGTTCTGAACACTGTAGGCTGTCTAGTCTTCTGGAATTTGGCTAGAAAGACCAACATTCTTACTTGTCCTTAAATTTTATCATCTCCCACAGAGGAGGAAGAAATATCCATCGCCACTGAATAAACCAAACTCTGATACAGCAATGTGAGGCTTTAACACAATGCATAAATGTCCAGCAACACCCACTGCCTCCAAGAGTGGTGTTGAGCAGCACTGGCCAGGCTGGAGGTTGCACTCTGTTCACCCATGCTCTTGGTTTGAATCTGGTCTCTACTTGTGCTTCTGCTGTTCAAGTGAAGGCTTGTGACGGTATAAGCAGAAATACTTCATTATCTCCTCTGCCTTAGGCAAGTGCGACTGAGTGCAAGTATATTCCCATTAAGTCATGTGCATTACCTGTGTGCTACTAGTATGGAACTAGGAAACTACTGCATAGCCTCCAAATTGTTTTATTTCTTTCTTCCCATCCTCCCCTTACTAGGAATGGATTAAAAGTGCAGTTTCTTTGCTTTTTCCATTCTAAAAGGGGAAGGAAATGGCAGCTTGAAGCTGAGAGCAAGATTTCCCCACAATATAAAACAGTACACTGCCCCTGCTGTGAAAGGAACTATGCTGATTTACAACCCCAAAGACTATGGCTCTCTAGAATACTAAATATCCTGTCCTAGTGCTGCACCAGGTACTCAGCTGAGGTATACAGCTGTCCAGTGCTCACTGTACTGTGGGGAAATGTTTCTTTAAAAAAAATAAAATAAATGCAGGCATTGTAATGCCATTGTCTTTTCATTATATGGATCTTACAGTGAAGACAAAAGTAACATTCCCATCAATGTCAGCAGGATAAGAATATGGCCCTCAGAGAATATTTCATATTGTTACATCCTTTCATGACTTGAACAAAATTTCATTCCTGGATAACAGCCCTGGTTTATGATAGGAAATAAGTGCTCTGTCACACCCCGATAATTAGTACATCACATGCAGAATGTAAAACCAGGCAGTAAAATGACACTAAGTTTCTGGCAGAACTTTGAGCCACATATAAACCATAAACAAGATGATAACAGACAAGACATGGTTGCACTCCTTCCTTTCAGAGAGACTAATAATAGAAAGGTCAATGCCTCAGGATAAAGCAAAATACTGAAGATAAGCTCACACTGGAAAGCAGTTACAATGCCATTGGCCCACTTCATATTCACACAGTAAAAATCTCAGCACAAGCAGCTTTGGCCATATGCCTTTCTTAGTATATAAAGAACTTCTTAAAACACACTGGGAGTTGAACAGATCTCAGTGAGGCGACTATCACTGACCATATGTGATGAAGAAGGAAGAGTCTGCTGTGAAATGTGGTTTTTTCCTTTTCTTTTTTTTTTTTTTTTTAAATAGAGATGAGCATTTCAGTTTTCTGCAAAGATAAATGCAACTTCTTAAGCACTGTTCTGAGAAAGGGGAAGGAGGAAGGGGAGGATACATACCATGAATGACACAGTGCAGATAAAAATGCAGACCCTAGTCAGCAATGGAGACCCAGGTTTCCACCCACTGCAGCAGAAAATACATTTCTCACATTGCACATCCATAAATCTTTATTCAGAAAGAAAATGTAAAACTTTAAAAAGTAAATTAAAAAACAATTTAAGGACTGCAGATAGGTTAAACCAAACTGACACTTGTGTACTCCAGTGGAGAAGAAAATGTCAGTCTCTTAAAAGATTTAAAAAAAAAAATTTCCACAGAAATTAATTACTCAGTAACAGATGAACCCCATTGCAAACTGGTGATTTGAGTGCAGGTACAAAATGTTCAGAAGGCCAGGGAATTTCTGGATTAAATGGATGTGTTGTCTCCATCACTTTCTGGTGAGCAGGGGTCCACATCCCAAAAACACCAGTGGGTAAGCCAAGGAGAGAAGAGTCTCTGACTCCCCCCTGCTAACGACACTGCTATGACCATTCACCCATACAGCAGCTGGACGAAGGTTTGTTTGCTAACAGGGCCCAGGAGAAACTTTACAGTGAAAGCACAATAGGAGTGACACATCAGACTGCGCTTTGGCATACACAGCTTTGGTGCCACGCTGCATTCCCCCAGTGGTAGCTCCAACTCAGGAGTTATCACTAATATTAACTTTTTAGCTTAGTTCCCTAAGGAAATGAGGCTTAGGCAATCATGTTGTCTGGCTTGTTTCCCTAATAATTTTGAGCATACTGACTTATGTCAGCCAAGTGGAATAGAGGGACAGAGCTCTCAAAGACAAATATGTTCCTACAAGTTTTGTAAAAACAGATGTCTGGAGAAGGAAAAGGGAGTGCAACCAAAATTAATTCCCTTCTAAAGGAAAGGCTGCAGCATGAAATCATCATTTAGGTATTAGAGGATCCACACAGAAGAGGTCTTCCTTTGGATGGAAAAGCCCTTCTGTAGCTGCTTGTTGCACCAAAAGTTCAGTGGGCACTGACACTTTCAGAGACACCAAAGTCAGTTGGCCCCAGATGCAAGCCTGCAGGAGACCTAGCTTCATTAGTTTCCAAACCTGCAGAACCACTCGTGCCCCATCTAAGCACAGCTCCATGCTGACTCACACTGGAAATTTCCCATATGACGTTATTCCCTATTACATTTCCTATTCTCAGAAACTCTCCTCATAAGAAGCGAAATGCAAAGGGTTGCTTTCAGACCACGGAGACAAAGCATATCTTCCTTACTTATTGAAAGTTAGGTGATAATTCTATTTTTCAGCCTACCTTTGGCTGTCTCTTTTTATGTCAGTCAATAGTTGCAACACATTATAACACTGATACCATCAGCAACACCTTTGTAACATTCCCTTTGGATTCATTATCTACTTAGCTCAGGAATGATAATGACCCATATCTGCTACATCAAATGGATAGTGCATACTTCTGTGTATTCCCTCTGTGTGTAACCCACTGCTACGCATACATCAGCACCTAAAGTACAAAATTAAAAAACCGAGCAGACCTGAGGATCTGTATCTGGGTGGTGCCACAACACATTTGGTGGATTCCATTGAGGTCACTTATACTTCCTCTCCTGAAGAGTTAAAATCCAACACGTGAGGGCAGACTTACAACACCAGTTCAGCAGCCCCCTTTTCCAGAAAGTGTACATCCATTAAAAAAAAATAAAGACAGAAAATAAAAAGAAAAAAAAAAAAAGAAAAAAAACACCTCATCAACATCTTGACTAGCTCCTGTTGAAAAATACTTCTCTTTGTGAGATCCAGGACATTCCTCTTTGCATTAATTGCCAGCTTATTAGTGGAATGAATGTTGCCAGTCTTTTCTCAGGCTGCTTGGAGGTGAAGAGCCTCTTTCTTTCCCTTTACCAAAAACAACAACAAAACATCCCAAGGGAGAAGAAAAGAGAAAAAGGAAAGGGAGCTGCTGAGAGCCAGGCTACTTATTCATTTTCTAACATTGGTTTCCATGGGAATAAGTTTGGTTCTTTGTGGAGGCTGAACAGCCCCATGCAGTCTAATGCCTTCAACATCACATTTGTGTGGTCAACTTTCCTTTGGCCTCCCCTCATCCCCTTCCTCCTCATCCCTGCTCAGCAACAAGACTGGTGTCACAAAAATGAAGAAATCGTTCAATAAATTGGCTGAATTAGGTTTGCATCAAAACCTACTGAAGCCTTTCTACCGCCACCAGTGAAACTTGGATGAAGTTCTCACACCATAAAGCACAGTGGCTTCCAGTCAGCCTGTCAAAACGGTTACCCCCCCTTTGCCTGCCTCAACTTTTCTATTTTGATGGTTTCTGTCTCACTTTTGTCCTTTATCTTTGGGGTTTGATTTTTTTTTCCCTTCTGCAGCTCTTTCTTGTTTCTTAGTTTTGACAGATTGTGTAGAACATACAACTCCAGTCGTATTAGTGTTTAAAAGTGAATCATTACCTGTACACCATGAAGGGCACAGGTTCACCAACAAATGCAAAAAGGACTAAATAGACTGAAAAATAAATTTTGGATGAAAGCTAACTTAAATTAAGAAGCATTTTTCCCACATTAAGCTCTTAAGAGGTTCACCTGCTTTATTCTTTGCTTTAAACCAAGGAAGAGAACAAACTAACATGGCATTCCTGTTAGAGAGGGAACTAGATGAAGACTGGGTGATCTCAGTCAGGATGCAGCAGATGTTACAGAAAAACTCATGGACTGTGTATTCCATTTAATCTGACTACAATAATTTGCTAATCTTCTTGTAATCCATTTTGACATAAGATTTAAAAAAAAGAAACTGTTTATAAATGCATTACTCAGAAGCTGCCATGCAATACATTTTCATACATTAATCCTCATCATTTTGCTAACTGTCATGATTTTTTTCTATTAAAGGAATAAAGCAAAAACATGTTTTCATAAAGCCCTAATAAAATATTTAGCCATTCCTATTGCTCCACTTTCAAACTCCTCCTTTTTAAAAGCTTATAGGGTCTAAAGTTGGTTGGGGGTTTTTTGGGGTGTTTTTTTTTTCTTTTTTTGAAAAAAGAACAAAAGAAAAATATATTAGAAGTTCATGAAAGCCACTCACAGGCAGGCTGTCGGGACTACAGGAGTTTTCTTCTGTAAGGATACTTTTTCTGTTCAGATTTTGAAATGTATTTTCTTCTCAAGACAGAGACACTGATGGATTTTTCAATTTTTAAATCTAAGATTAGGTCTAATTGCCTAATTTACTTTATCTATCCCTCAGAAAACTTAGCTGGAACTGCAGCATTTTATACAGTAACTCAGGATGTGTGGCTTGAAAGAAGCTATTGAAGTGCAGAAAAAATGATCAATCATTTGATTGTCAATTCACACATCAGTGAATCACAGGTAGAGCCATTTTAGTCTTATCGTTCCTATAAGAATGTTAGCAATTCAGGCCAATGAAGAACCATTGTGATAATGGAAGTAAAAATGAAAGCTGGAGCTTAGACCATGCACTAGCATTCACTGCAGTACAGCATCTCCCCTTACTCACAATAAGATGAAATGAGGAGGTTATTAGAAACACACGAACAATAAAGCTACCATAAAAACTACCTTCTATGGATCCAGGTTTCAATGGTGCAAGTGTGTTTCTTTCTTTCTCTCACATTTCAACTCAGCTGAGGCCGTTTCACATCTTCCCACTGCATTTCAGTCTAGGGCAGAAGGAAAGCAACCAGTAAGATGTGTTTCCTTAACAGGTTATAGTTACGTGTTTCAGGAGATCGAATACACTGGATTATTTCTCCAAACAAAGGGGAAACACAAAGCTAACACTTGGAATTTACCAGGCCTAACCGAAACAATTTCAGATACCTAGTAGTAAAGTGAGAGTGTACAGCATTACTAGAGCTAACTAACAAATTCCAGCAGAGTCACTTTAGCCCAGACTGAGCAAGTTTAAACAAAACGTGAAAGGGTAGTCCAACTTCTTCCTCTGAAGTCCTCCTGGCATGGAAGCATTTGCTGCTATATATTCTGTACACCAGGGAGAAGACTTAGTTTTCATGAAATCATACTTCTCAGACTAGATGAATTGACACATTTGAGACATTTTATCAGAAATAACTAAAAGTGCAGAGGATAACTAGCAAATTCAGAGGCAATCCCCAGTTTTGTTATTCTCTTGCCTTCAACACACAACAACCCAAAACTGAGAAGTATGAACATCTTGTAGAGAGCCACCATCAACCCATTAGTTTCAATTCAGCATGGACTCACTCAGAGATAATAAGAGGAGTTAATACCATCCAGTATGAGAAAGCTACCAAAGCTAAAGCAACACAGGACCTTCAGAACATGAATTTTGACAAAAAGTCATAATTGAAGGCTGAAACAAAGTTAGGACTCTAATATAGAGCATTTATTGATAATTAACTAGTTTGGTTATGAATTTATCCGGGAAATATGTGTCTACTATACATCGTGTCTCACTGTATTTAGTGCCAAAATAGGTAACCAAAACTGTTTTGGTTAGAGTTTCAATTACTTTCCAGACACTTTCAATGAAAAAAAAAAAAAAAGAGATGCTCAGCACATCTGGAGTCAGAAAATGGCGTGTGCCTCTGCCCTGCTACAAAAGCTGCCCCCCAGCTCCCTGACACAGAATCTCTCTCAGAAGATCTTGCAGGGATGGTAGCCTCCACTGAAGAGGGTTACGAGGAGGTGGAGCAGTAACCTCCTAAACCAACCTGGATGGAAGAAGGAGCAGGTGAGTGTCCCTGGTTTTAGACACAGACTCCCTTTCCAAAAACAGCAAGGTGGAGTAGGGTATGCTGATATTTGTTCTTCAACTGCCTACCTAGTACTGTGAGGGCTGGGGCACTCCCCTGGGAGGGGAGATCACCATGCAGCTCCCTCTTCTGTTGCATCAGACATGAACAACCACCAGAACCAATGGAGGGGAAAAATACATGATTATGCCTATACTTCTACAACTTTGTGGTCAGAGTATCTACCTGAAAGGTTGTATACCTGGGGTCTAGTCCATGGCCAAACCACAACTCAGGGCAAATCCTGCCACCATTTCATCATGGCAAAAATGTCATTTTGGAGTGAATAAATAGAACTATCTAACAGTAAGCTTGTTAAGCCTTATTTTTTTTTCTGTTTTTATAAGTAATTCCAGTTCCTAATATGTTGTGTAGCAGTCATAAATTGGTGAGGACAGAATCTCACATTCATTTTACAAAAGGACAAACATTATCTCCAAGGATGCAAAATACAGAAGAAACTCTGTAATTGGAAGCTTCTACTGCCTGTGCAAATTAATGTCACAGAGGAAAAGATTTGCACTCTCTACAAGTTAGAGTTAAAATTTTAATACCTAGGGTTTTTACTTTGATGATTGTGTCTTGATTCATCATATTTTCTCTCTGTAAATAGCTTGTAAGCTAGAAATTTCTGCAAGCCTGTCAACTTTCTCAAATAAATCTTTTTTTTTATCTTATTGATTTGTTTTCCAGAAGTATTTTCCTTTCTTTCTAATGTTTTATTTATCTAACAGTGTTCACATTTTTATCCCCAGAAACCTTTTCATTTGTTTTTTGTTGCTATTTATTTGGTTTTTTCCTTTTGTGTTTGTCTGCAGAAAACCAACTTGCATTTCAATAGCAGTACTTTATACAGTTGAACATCCCAAAGTGCTTTACATTTAATTACACACTCATAGCAAAGTGACTATATGACAAATGTGGCCTTCGGGATCTCCAGAAAGAGGAAGGAAGGCAAGCCTTTCACAATCAGACCACTGTGCACACAGATGTGTCACTTTTCTTGCAAATGAGCACCACTGCATATTCGGTATGTGATGCACAGGAGAGAGCTGTAAGGAAATGAAAACAAGAACAGAAAAAGAAAGACACTTTTTGTTTTTCCAGACGAAGAAAAGGTACCAGGCAGCTTCTAGAATTCAGTTTCTTATCCTAATTCACGTGAAGAAATGTAGAATATTTCTTTTCATCCAGAGCAATACAGAAAAAGACATGTAATAAAAGGCATGCATGGATACCTTATATTTATTTTGTTCAGTTCATAGCATGTGCTGTCTTATTTCTTTCCTCATCCTCTCATATGTATTATTTTCTTCTGTGGCAGTTTGCAGAATAGTTTGCTGCTCATTAAACGATGAACAAGAAAGCAATCCATAAAATGTTCGCTGCAGAACAAAAAAAAAAAGGTATTTGGAAATCAAATTGTGGTTTTAATAATAAAATTGTCTCATTTTAGCCTCATATCTCTTACTTAATGAACAAAATTAATGAGGAATGAAACTAAGATGAATCTTTTTTTGTGACTGCTGCAGAAATTGTCAGTGATTATGAAGTCAATAAGAGGTGTCTTTGGTCATACGATACTTTTAGCAATCAGTTGTTCCACAATTTAAACAAATTATTTTAATTTCTCATCCTGGGACATTCAACAGTCGAGCATGTGTCAGCCAATTCACATTAGATGTGTAACATAACAGCTTTAATTTCTTTAGTCAGGTTTTCTAGATAGCTGTTTTCTGAAATAACTGGACAAGAGAAAAATTTAATCTGAAACTGTTTAGTAAATACGAGTAATATTCATGTGTTTGTCACAGACTGGTATTGTGGGATTTTCATTCTCATGTCACAGACAAGAAAGCCCTGGCTAACAGGGGTGGTTAATTTTCTTGGACAAATTGATGTAGAAAGTCTACCAGCTATGCCTAGAATAAAATCCCAGTCCAGTGCTTTATCCATCACATTACTGTTTCTCAACGGTGGATTGTAAATGTTCTTGCAATGCATAACAATGAAATTGTTTCATCAGTCTAAAAGAAATAAAATATAGTTTCCCCATTCCATTACGTTTAAAGGTCACATATTTGCTAGTAATTATTTAAAACAGACATTCACACCAAAAACCCGTAGCTACTACAGTCCTTAGCAGTGGGTTTTGGTTTGGTTTGGTTTTCATTCTCACTTTTAAATAAAGCCAAGGATGTAGGATGACAAAATTGTCTCACCTGAGACTGAATGTCACTATATTGAACAGAATAACAAAACACTGCATCAGAACTTACTATTCCTTCCCAAATATTTTGGCCTGTTGGACAAGGATGAGAAACACAAGCTCCCTTCAGAGATGCTCCAGACTGAAAATGAACCCAAAACATCCAACCCACAGCATCCCCTAGCTACACTACAATTCTACTGGCATACAATAACCCAGAGTCACCACGTGCAGTGAGGTGGTTGTGCCAGCAGTGAGTCCTGTGCAGCACTTCCCCGGGTGCAATTCTGCTTGTGTGCTGTGGGCTGTCTGCCACACACAGTCCAGGGGCTAGCGCCATGGGACCTGCAGCATTGCAACACACGGTGCTGCAGCACCTGTCACCAGCAAGGCCACGGCATCCTCCACCTACTTTCTGTGTATTATTACCTTGAGATAGCACTGCAATGATAAGTATGCCTGGTCCCATGGACCATAGACCCCCAGCTGTATTGGATGTTGACTGTGAACAGCTTCTATATATTTCTAGACTTAGCTCCATGTCTCAATACTTCTTACAAACATGCCTTCAACCTCTGAAAGCTGAGCAAACAAAACAGAGCAGGCAAAGTGTTACAAAAACAGTAAAGGCTATTTTCAAGCTAACAAGCAACAGCAAAATGGCTTTTTTAGTTCTCAGCTGATCTCAAGTCTGTTCACTATTTTTAATATCATTCTCTGTTGTTGGGTTTTGGGTTTTTTTTCCTTTTTTTTTTTTTTTTTTATGACAGTCTTTTCTCTCACAATCTATCCTCAAGCCCAATATGTGATGCCGTATGCAACAACTTTGCAGATGGGATTCACTTTGGTTGATGTCTTCCACCCTTACAGCAGCCTGCCAATGTTTTACTAAGACAGTGAGAAAGAACAGGTTTATAAAAATAGGAAAGTACAGGGTTACTCTATATCCCTCTGCCCTTAAAAAGTTACATTTTTCACTCAAATTGTTGTTTGAGAAATCAAACATTACTTTCATAGGATAACATAGTTCTAAATACAGCCAACAGTGTAACACTAAGGCAGTTGTAAGTCAGGATGTTCCCAGGTGGTGGGTCCTTTGAAAGTCTCTGGCTCCTCTCAGTGAATGGAAACACTGAACAAATTTACGCAGAACAAGATGAACAAGTGATTATGGGACTCAGATTTATAATTTGCCTTCAGTTTTAAAGGTGTACTTGGGCTTACATTTGCATTCAGTGTGAGTAGTATCCCATTCTCAAGGCTATTTTCAATCTTAGAGCACTTCTAAGCCAAAACTAAGCCTCTCCTTCACTCATATCTTGTAACTACCAAATTCCAGGGAACTGGGAGCCCAAAGACAATGCCCTTGAGTAGGGAGCAAGGAATTTGGCCCAGCAGCTGGGAACCACCTCTGAGCAGTGAAGGCCAATTACAAACCTGTAACTCACCATCAGTAGTTAGTGGCAAACTGGAGATCTACCAGGTACTTTGGTCTCACCATCCAACTGAAAGACATTCTTCCTTTTCCACTGCCACCCTTCCCTGTGGCACCGCTCTGTCTCTTTCATGCAAGCAGATCCTCTCCTCTGACCTATGGCCCATATATACGGATTCAACATTTGCAGCTTCTGATTAATTTGACTCCACTGTTTGCTCTTCAGATAACTGTAATTCCCTCTTTTTCTTTCAACATAAACTATAATTTCTGCTTCATTTCATGTCTAGTTTATAGCTGCTCTTTTCTTCTTGCTATTTTTGCTGTCTACTCTCCAGCAACAAGCCTTACCTCTCTATTTGCCCCCCATGTACAAACACTCTTCAGAAAAAGTTATACAGTTTCTTTTACCTTTAATTTTTTTTCTGATCAAGGTACAAAGCCAAAATACTACATTTAACAGACAGAGCAATATTTTACCAAACTTTTACTTATATATTGGAAGTCAATGCAGCACAAAAATTGCTCTGCTAAATGAATGCAAGACAGTTTTCCTGGCTTACTCTAGTATAAGGAAGCTGCAATGAAGAGAAGAAAGATTATATATTCCAAATCATCTCAGCTACCCTCTTTATCATTATTATTGCCTCCATTTTCTACTGCATTTTAGAGTATATTCTAAATGGAATATTAATATTAATTTCTTTCTTCTTCATGAGAGTTCAGATAATTTGGGATAATTAAGGGAGAGAGGATAGGAGAATCCATCGTGGGGTTATAAATCTCCAAGGAATGTGTTAGTTTTGCATTTTAGTTCTGCTGAAAAATGTAAATGCTTCAATTAGTGTAAAAATCAGAGGCTGCCTCTCTCATTAACAACGAGGCCTCTAACCTCTCACCTTGCCCATATCTGAATCAGAGGGTTATGAAATGCAAAAGTTGGCCCATTTTCATAAACACAGAAATTGCTCTAAAAAAAAGTAACCAGAAAATATCTCCCCCCTACACACGCACACCTTTAAGAGCTGATTAGTTTCCAGAAAAGGCTTATCCAGAGAAGTTGATGTCCTGTTGCCTGTGATGGGGAAGCTGGTGTGCTTGTGGATAGCATTACAATCGACATGAAGATAACAGGGCGGGATGTCTGCAGTACTGGGATGAATCTCCTCAATCTAAATATTCCATGTTTCATAACAGACCTGTCAATAAAGGACGTGAGGGCAGTTTCGTTGCTGCGCTATGCTATCCTACAGCTAACACAGCCTGAAACCTCCTAAAGGCTGATTGAAATCGATTCATACACAGGTGGAATGCTACAGATCTCTCTTCTCAGCCTTTATAAAGGGAGATTTAGTAGAAGATTTTTTATTTATTGGGAGATCCGTATTATACCAAGTTCAATAATCCTCCAGTCCACAGTTACCCAGAAAGGCACACTTAAACAAATGCCTGATGTATTCAGTGTGTATGGGACCAAATAAATCAGGGGAAAAGAACATAGCTGCTACCACACACATCCATTTTGCACACATTCATTTCTGAGCTAGGGGCTGGGAGGTAAGGAGAAAAGCACTGCCTGGACTGATGATTACATTTCCTCAGTGAATAAAGCCCACATGTACAAAACAGTAATGCAAAATTACCTGCTCCCTTTGCATAAAGAGGGTGCATCTGCAAAGATTTAATTAATTGAAGGATTAGCCTTCTGCCACCATTTTTGACCTGAGGTTTTCTGCTAATTTTCCTTACTGGAGGATCTTCTAGGCAGCATGGCACAAGTAATCTTGTGCATTGCAGCACTTTGGTATATTTTCAAGGCCATCAGCCCTACTCACAACTTCTAATCCTCAATTTCTATCATGCATGATTTAGGTTAATATTTTATAAGGTTTGAATCAGTTTTTAATATATGACCTGGTTCAGACAGGGGCCCAGTTGTCCAAGTGCGTTCAGGATATTGACCCAGTTTGCATAAAGGAATCAGTATGGAGAAAAGCCATATTATCTCCTTGTGCCACACCCTGCAGCTATAATATTACTTGATCACCCTTCAGATCCATTGTAAGTACTGCTACCAAAACTACCTTCCTGATCCATCATTTCCTCTCCTCTGCTTGTTCTTGATACCGCCTGCGGTCGCTCCGTCACATTGTATCTAGCTGACCCCAGCTCTGCTCCTCCAATGGTATTAACCTCAGTCAATCCATCTCCACACTACCTCTTTTCTGGTCTCTAATAAATTCTGTAACAGTTTAATACTTCAAAATAATTGCTTAAACCTCTTCTACCATTTTGCCTTCAGATCAATCCCATTGATACCGGTACATATACTGGTACCTGAGCTGTCTCCTTTGTACCCTAAATTATGTTCATCTCAGATATTCAAAATACTTTGTGTAATGGTACTAAAGACTATGTAGGTTTTGGTTCAAAATTTCACAGGAGAAGCACAATTCAAGACCATAACATACTTAGATCCAGTATCATCTCTGGAGCAGAAAAGGTCAAAAATCCACCACAATTGTGCTAAAATTTGAGCAATTAATGTTCATGAAAATGAGGAAACTTGTTAAAAAAGAGGCTAAAAGAGGTAGCTGAAAGAATGGAATCTTTACAGACAGCACAGGGACTACCGAAAAAAAAAAGTCCTACTGAAAGCAGAGCTTCAGTGCATACTGGCTGTTAGGAAGAACTTCAGAAACAATAAAAAGAAGCAGGCGTGGTGGAGCAGTGAGCTAAAGATTTGGGAAGTGAAAGAGTTTATTAGAATTGAGAAGGCATCATTCAAAAAGCAGAAGCTGTATCCAAATGAAGAAAATAAAAAGGATCATAAACTCTGACAGATTAAATGCAAAAATATAATTAGGCAGGCCAAAAAAAAAAAAAAAAGAGTTTGAGGAACAGTTGGCTGGAGCAATCAAAAGTAATACTAAATTCCTCTTCCAGCACATCAGAGCAAAAAGCCTGCCAGGCAGTCTGTGAAGCCCACTGACAACCAGGTGGAGTACCCAGAGAGGGCAAGGCTGTTACAGAAAAGCAGAATGAATACTTGCATCACTGCTTGCTATAGAAGAAACTGAGGATATTTCCTCCCTAGAAGCCTTTTTGGAAGGCAATGCTGCAGATGATGTGAAACATAAGTGACTGTGGAGAGTGTATTGTAATGTTAGCTCATCTGGAGTGGGCAGAATTTAGCCAAAAGTTCTAAGAAAACCCAAGGAGGTAATAGCTGAATCACTAATAGGGGTATGGAATCTCCCACATTAACTTTTTGGGCACCATGAACACTGAAGGCCATCAAATGTGATGGGAGGGAGGATCCAGAGAGCTACAGGCCTGCAAGCTAGTAACCCTAGTGCACAAGTTTTTAAAAGTTTCACCTAAGATATGTGTCTAAATGCAATTTACGTGGAAAAGCCAATGTCAGTTCTGTAGCAGGAAATTCTGCCTTGTAAAATCCATTAGAGTTTTTTAAAGTTAACAGGCATATGGATCAGGTGAACCAGTCAAGCAAAGTACAACTGGATTTTCAAAATGCTTTTGACAAAGTCTCCCATGAATGATTGCTAAAGAAATTCAGCAGCCATGGGATAAGAAGGAAGGACCTGGTAGGAATAGATAGTCCAAAAGACATGAAACAGAAGGTCTGGCCGTATAACAGAACAAATACCCTTCACAGTGAAAAAAAAAAATTACAGACTCTGAGATGACAATTACCATTTGGGATTGCGAACTTGAGGTTACGATGCTTATGGAAGCACCAGTTCAGTGCTCAGCAGCAGTCAAAAAAAACAACTCAAACGCCAGGAATAAAAAGCAAAACAAAAACTTAA
This sequence comes from Phalacrocorax aristotelis, assembly GCF_949628215.1. Classification (NCBI taxonomy): domain Eukaryota; kingdom Metazoa; phylum Chordata; class Aves; order Suliformes; family Phalacrocoracidae; genus Phalacrocorax; species Phalacrocorax aristotelis. The sequence continues at coordinate 76,936,195 of NC_134278.1, read as the reverse complement.
TTTTGACTCTCCTCCTCTGCAGCTTGAATATTTTTCCAGTTAGGGTTCCCTTATCTCAAAAAAGGACACATTTGAGGTGGAAAAAGCTCAGTAAAGATCAGCTATGATAAACTATGGAATGGTTTATGGAGTTCTGAAAACTCCTGAGTGTTGTGGATTGAGTGGATAGGAAATGACTGTTCACTGCCTATCCACTGCAAGAAGCAGAGTGTCAAATTAAGCTTATAAGAGCTAGACTTAAAGCAAACAAAAAGGGATGGCCCTTACAGAAGAGATATCTGAACCACTTGGCTCATCTTTTTCAACATCTGAAGTGTCTGTTTCCTGAAGCAAGGGCTTCATGTTGTTCTGTATCTACCTCTTCAGGTCCAGAGTTCTTGAATTGGACTTTTTGGAGCCACTGGTGCAAGTAGTTAATCATATACATTCAGCCTACATCGTGAATGTGTTATTACAGACTTAGCGGTCAGTTCATAATAGGGAACTTCACTTGAGCAAAGCACTAGACCAATTCATAGCCCCCAGTTCCCTCTTTGCACAAGTTCAAAGTCATCATAATACCATTGGTGTTCAGGAAGTTGCCTCAGTTTAGACCAGGAATGGCCAAGGGTAGAAACAAATACTAAGAAGACGAGCTATAAATGCTTGTACTGCAAGCAATGCACACACATCAATGACTGAACTGTGAACATGAAGAACAGGCATGCGTAGTATGAGTATTTGTACATTGCTTAAGGTAGCCATTTCCAGAGTGCCTGCTTGGAGAGAGCCCTCTGCTTTTATCCTGTCTAGAGAGACTTCTTTCATTATGTCTCAGTTTTGCATTACCCAATTCACTCCTAATTTCTTGTGTCTACTTTCTGTAATGGAAGGTGATGTAGAAAGTCTCTTCCTCTACCAGTTATGGTCCAAAACAACCAGAAGATGGAATCCACTGCAGATACAATCCCTGCCTAAAGGAGATAATTGACTCTCCTTGCCTCAGAGCTAACAAGAAAAGTTAAACGGTACCAGGGTTCCCATGGGACTGCACATTTCACAGAATCACAGAATCCCATGTTGGAAGGGACCTCAGGGATCATCTAGTCCAGCTTTTTCACCTAGTCCAACATTTAGTTTGTTGAAGACCGGGAGAACTCTCAAAAGAAGGAGGAAAGTGTCCTCTCACACCCACTGATGCAGCTCTAAAGTCATGCCACTGATGTCACGCCAAGGTTTACACCAATGCAGGATTTAGTCTTGGGAGCCAGTTCTGACTGATGGACCATCACTGTAAACTGGACAGTACCTGGGACTGTCAGACAGTTTTCACTACATTTACACAGAAGCAAATGAGACCAAGTCTAGGTGACAATTCCAGGCAGAAACCTAGTGAGGTACATAAGCAGAGGCTGGTTTTATCTGCAACACAAGCCATGTCAGATCTGTTAAAGACAAACAAATTTTTCTTTACCAGTTCTGCTGGTGGTCAGAACTAACACAGCTAGGCCTAATAGATCTGAGACAGCATAAAGAAGAGGTTTCCCAGCGACTGTGCTTTCCTGATCAGTGAAAAACAGTTCAGAGTCTACTGGTTCATATAGTTGCATTCTTCAACACATTAAAAATCACATCATTTTTACATTAATTACATTAAAAATTGTATGCAATGCATTCCTCCTTCCCTAATAATTCAGATATACAAGCAAGATCAAAAACTGTAGTCTGACTGGAATGACCATACCATTTGTTTCTGTTGAATTTCCTGTGCAATATTAGTGAAGACAAATCTTTTTTCATTGTTTGAATAGAAAACTGTTTTACACCTCTTTCAAATTTCCTTAGTATCTGAGCTCCATATGAGCACAGGATTTTATTAGGACACGTCAGTTCACCTTAGCCACTCTACTAAAGAGAGCTCCACCATAAGAGTTTCCAGTTTGCAAAGAAAAATAAAATAGCAGGTGTTAACACTGAAGAAGAAAATTGGGACAGAAAATTAAGGTTATTAGGGAAGCTGAGAATTATAAAAGGGCCAACAGGGAGTGATTTCAGAAATCACAGTTTAGCAGCAGAGCAAATAAGCAAAGAAGCCTGTGACTGAAGTAATCAAACTAGAAAATATTCTAGCAAAGTAATAAAATGAGAGGCTACAAATAGAGCCTGGCTGCCTAACCCCTGTATTCTTTCCCTTTTGGCTCATAATATACAGCCAACCTCACCACCTCGCAGGGCTGAGCCCTGGGCATAGACATAGACAGAAAAAGCAGAGTTACTCCAGAGGGCTTCAGTTTTTGGGACTGGATTGAGGTTTTGACACAAAACCTGTCTATCTGGCAGCACATCACTGTGTGAACTGTGAAGCGATATTAGGACCTATTCACAAGCTTTTGCCTTACCTGAGGGTGCAGTGGCTGACATGGTAATGTGAACCAGATTTTGCACGTAGTCCTGTCCAGTGCCAGGGCAGCCATGCCCACCCACAGAACTGTGAAAGGGGGCACCTTTGCTTTCACCTTCCTCACTGCTGTCTGCCACATTTGCAGGCAGGGAATGTAATGACCCCAGAAAGATTGCTCTTCCCACTGTCCTGGTACTGGCTGCAGGGGTAAGAGGTGCAGGGACACCAGGATAGGGCAGGGACACTCTCAGGACCCACATCTCAGAAGGGCTGTACAGGACAAGTGGTCTGCTTAGAGGGTGAGGGAGAAGACGTCCCACAGGTGGGGGGTGCAAAGAACCATGTCAGGTGTTCTCTGCCCGCAGAGGCTGTGGCCAGAACAAAAGTACCTGGCATTACAAATGTTTAAAACAAAATGAAAACTAAAGCAGTTTGTATGAACCCCGTACATAAGATTAACTCTTCCAAGTAACATAAATAAAAGTCACATGTAGTGGGCAGCAGGAAGAGCCGAACATCAGCATTTCACCAAAAAACCAATCTGCGTTACAGCTTCTAGGCTGTAAGCCACCCCTGCTGAAGCAGACAATGACATAGATTTTAAGGCCAGCAAGAACTGCTGCACTAATCATGTAGCCTGACCTCCTGTGTAACACAAGGCATAGGATTTTATCCAGCAGTTCCTGCAGTGGTAACGCCTACTCTTCCCTGCTGCAGGGAAAGCTCCTAACAACTCCCTTTCAAATGAACTCTCAGCAGGACTCTGAGGGGAACAAACAGATATCAGACAAAAATTTGTTTGTTTGCTTTTCCAAAAGGAGCAGCCAGGAAAGCAGTTGCTAATCTCTATTGTAGGACTGCATCCCTGGTACTCAGTGGGCATCAGGCAGTCAGGCCCCGGCTGAGCGGTGAAACCAGGGCAGCAGTCACACTGCGCTGCGGCAGGACTATAGCTCTTTCCTACTTCACTGGCATTCATGTTGCCTTCCTCTCACCCACTGAGTATTATCATCACAGAGGTTGGAGTTTGAATGTGTTTAATGCTTTCTTAGCCACAGATCATTAGTAACCAATTCCACTTTCCACTAAGTCCCAATTGTTTTTATACAATACAGGACTCCTTTTTTTTCTCTCCCCTCTTCTTTCTTCCTCCTCTTTCCAATTTTCTTGTAGTAAAACAATCCTGTCTGAAAGCAATAAGCTCCTTTCAGAACTTAAAACCCTAATGGCAGGCATTTGGAAAAGAAACTCTAAAGGCACCATTATTTCTCACTTTGGCTTCACTGCTGGCTCGCTATCCACACACATAATGCTAAGCTTTTTCCCACAAAAGTAGTGGTCCTCAGATAGCCACAACTCCATGAAACTGCTCCATTTTATTTATTCCCAGAGGAAGCTAGCAAAAGGACAACTCTCAGGACATTTGGGAGGCCACCACGAAGTCAGTGAGCACTCAGCTAGGTATGGGAGGAATATAAATGAAGCAATTACTTAGGTAATTGTACCCACAAGGAACACCTATTCATGCTTTTTGGATATTCCCACTCCACCCCTGTTGTCCTCTCCTCCTTCTCTGCCAAAGCTTTTCTGGTTCACAAACCTGCTTTCCACAGCTCTGCATCTCAGTGTTCACTTGAGGCCTGAAACAAGATTGCAGCTAGTCACTGCTTTTCCTGTTCCTGTGGGGCTGTAGTGTCCAGAGCAGGAAAAGCCAGGGATCTGCTCACACCGCTGTTACCTGCTCTCTGTGCAAGCTCCAGCCATCCATCACCTACTGACTGGCAGCTGTGAGGAAGTTGACTGCACCCCTGGCAGGTGGGCTGCAGGCTGGGCTAGGTAGCATCTCTCAATAAATTGCTAAATAACAGCAGGACATCATTGCTGTGGGGGAACCTGCTCCTGCCCAGTGCCTACCAAACCAATGGGCCATCAGCTTTTGCCTGTAGGATATGCATTTGGATGTCTCCATCCAGAACTGTGGCTTGGACTTAGGTCTCACTCTGTGGCTGCAACAGGCAGCAGGGGACCCAGGGGCAAGGAAACCTAGGGGATTACTCAGATGGTGAGCCCCAATTCCACTGCTGTCCTAGAAAGTGTAAAGAGCAAATGACACGGCTCCCTCATCCCTGGAAAGACAGTGCTAAGTATGTTATCATAGGTAAAGCTCTCAGGTTGTCAGTCCCAGGCAGAGACAGGACTCCACCATGCCTCACTGCTGTCAGTCCAGTGGGTGTTTTAGGATACATGCAGCCTCTGCTGTCCACAGCAACATTCCTTTGCTGGGATGGCATGGGCATGGTAAGGAGATGCTTCCTCCTTCACAGCCGGTGCACCAGGATACCAGTCAGTGCCAGCCCAGCCTCCTGCAGTGCCATGTCAGGCCGTGCCCAGCCACCAGTGAGGAACCACCACATATTTGCTGCTGTTAGCCCTGAGTAGGGGCAACCCTCCAAAGAGCACTGAGGCAAAAAAGAAAGTAAAATCTCTAACTCCACCACAGCTAAATGTCAGTGCCCATCCTCACTCTTTATGCAGAAGCAGCCTCCTGAAAAGCTCTGGGTCCCATTGCAGAGTCCCCAAGCCTGCAACACAGAGCCTGTCATGCCTTAAATCCACCATAACCCACCAGAAGACAGGTGGCGGACCACTGCAGTGAGGCATTAGTAGCTGTTTGATATGCAATCCATCCTTGAAAGAAACTGTGCAAACAAGTAAATCTGTCCACATCCTTGCAATCATCAATGCAGGGTGTGCTGCGCCTGGGGAGGGCTGTTTGTCCTGCAGAGAGCCGGGGCACTCCCCCTCCCCATCCCAGAAGCACCCCGGCACACAGTTATTGTCCATCCCCAGGCCACCGCTCTCTACCTTTCCCATAAGCGGTGATCACTGTGCACAGGGGGAGCAGGGCTCCTCACAGCCCTCACACAGCTGCTGGGCACAGCTCGGGGAGGGGAGCTGCATGTTGGTGGGGGGAGCCACAGAGCAGCCCCCTCCAGCTGCCAGAAGGATGGGGCGAGAGGCAGGCAGGAGCATGGGGTCTGATGGAGGCACGTGGCCCAAATCCTGCCCACCTGCTGGGGCATGATGCCAGGTGCAGCCCCACAAGGGCCCTATTAATCCTGCCCGTGTGGTGGGTTTCTCTGTTTCCATACACCCAGCTGAGGAGATATCCCTGAGAAATTTTTGCCCGTGGTTTGCTAAGGGTTTCTTCACAAAGAATCATGATTTAATTGCTGTTATTATCTTCATAAAGCTGTCCAGAGTGTTTTTTCCAGTGGTTATTTAAAGCTTATCTAAAAGATACTGATAGCAGTGGAACGCCTGGTTAAAACTGCAGTCCTGGCACGCCAGTAGCAGAGTGTGGTAAAAATAATAGGTCTCTTAAATCAACCATCATCATTCTTTAATTTATTGTATTGTTGTATTTTCGGATCCATGCATGGCATGCACAGCACATCATTACAAAAGAAATGCAGTTAGACGCTATATAAACAGACAACCGCAGACTGAGTTACTCTCAGTCTTCCGTGGAAAAAAAGATACTTTGGCAAAGAATAAAAATCACACATTATAATTTTTAAAAAGATTCACTAATGAGACACCTTGTTGTAGAAAGCAAGCTTTTCAAAATATGTCTCTAAAACATTGTACACATTGCTGATGAAAAATTGTTTAAAAATCTCTCGATCTGTAACAGCTTCAAAAACAACAGCACAAATAATATGAATGTTTAGTGGAAACAAACAACTGCACAGGATATAATTAGGTATATATTCTATATATATTTCTCCTATCCAGATTTAGTGTAGAAAGAAAAGCAGGAAGCGTAAAAGAAATGATGAAATGTGTTTTAAAAATACGGAGGAATTCTTTTTCATGCAAATCCCTTGTTTCATCATATTGCTAGTGACTCATGCATAAAGGCTTAGAAATCTATAGGAGAATGAGACACATGTCAGAAACAGATATGAGCAAAGTAATTTACTACAGGATAGTTATTTTCTCTTTAAACCAACTCTGTTTTTTTATTTAAAGAAATTATCTGCAAACAGGTCATTCTTACTATGAATTTATTTGTCTGTTCTTAATTGCCTCAAGGATTGTTTGTGAAAACAAACTTTAGACAATTAATTTACAAACTGATCATTCAAAATGCTTAGCTACTGTGAGTTATGAATCATTTGGCATTAAAAATCACACATATTATTTCTACTTCGTAATTCACTCCCTGATTTGCCAAGTCAAAAAAGTATCTACCAGAGTTTTGAATCTCTCAAGATTATTTTGGATAAAGATAAGGCATAAGAAAAGTGAAGGAATTAAATGTCACTTTATGTCGTTTTAGGTCCTCCTTCCACATAATCACCACAGCCCCTTGTCACTTGGACAGTTACGTGCAGTCTGATCCCCAAGTGGTGAATTCCTTCGTAACTCATCCAGGGAGAAGAGGCACGTCACATTTATGGGCTAGTGGGTTTTACCTCTCTTTTCCCCTCACATTCTTCCCAAGCCATTTGCACTGGTGAGCACCTATCTGCCAAGGACGCAACCTAAATCTGCTCTGGTGTGTTTAATTACCCAAGTTTCTGTGCCGGACCTTTGGAAGGATATTTGGACACCTCCCTCTGCGTGTTCTGCACCATGCAGCACCACGCTTTTCTTTGTGAACAGCATGAACTGACCTTAATGGTCTCCCTCCTCCATCATCTACTATCTCCAGAAATCCCCTCTAGTAATTGTTTTTGTGATGCCTGAGTTCACTTTAACTCTTTAATGAGCTCGGAAAAGGAGCTGCTGAATGTAAGAGACAATATAAGAGACAAGGCTATACAGAGCTCCTCCAAAGACAGGTAAGTCTCTGGGCCACAAGACTGCCAGGAGCGGGCCATGGCCCCCTCCTCTGTTTTTTCTGTGTATAAGGCAAGAAAAATTAGCCTTTCTGTTATGGCTACTACCGAGAAGGAGGTGGCAGTGTGTGGAGTAGCAGTCACAGCTGATGTCTCTATTTTTAGGATCCATTGCACCTTTTTTAGGATCTACTTTTGCACTTCTTCAATGGCTTCTGGAGCTGTAGTCCAGGCTTTCTGAGGCTTTTCCTCTGGTTTCCTGAGCCAGCCCTACCCAGCTTAGCTTGGGCCTTTTTCTTTAACCCTTGGCTTTTGCTGACCTTACAGTGACTTGTCTCCATACCCTCTTTTTTAGCAATTCGATATTGCCTATACTTTTGTAAACCTGCAAAAGAACTGTTGAAGGGTAACTCAAATGCCTGAGGTGAAACACTTGGATATAGTTACTCTAGTTAGAGATGTTGCTGTAATATCTGCTGTAAAGAAGCAAATATCACAGAAACATTTTCCCCCATGGAGAGATTCTATTACCCTGGCAAATCCTTTGAAGCCAGGAAAACACCTATGCAACAAAACTAAGAGACGCCTATATTATGAGAGCGTCAATTCTGGGAAGGTTATAGTCTCCACCTTACCCCAGAATGATTCTTCACTCAGGGTCCCCACACATTGTCCTTGCAATGGAGTATGCTGAGGAAGTGAATTGAGAAGAAAGAGAAGAGATGAGATGAACTGTTACAAGAGCCCACATGTCACCGTCCTTTGTGAAGGAAGGCAAATGTACCCCACAATAACATAGGAAAGTGAGTGGAAAGTTTGCTGACCAAGACAGGCCCAGAGAAACCCTCCTTCTTGAAGAGAGACTCAGGATTTACCAACAATATTACATCAAGGAAAGAATTTTCCCTTCCAAGAAATACATCCCTCTTCTAGTGCATTGAAACAATTAGGTAATTTCCTTCTCCTTCCCTATAAATTGAATCTTTCAATAGCTCAATTTCTGCAACAGCCATTGTTTTCTCAGGCACGTCGAAAGTCATTTTCCTGAGCTGCCATACTCTCCAAGAACCCAAGCATCTCCAGCACCTGAGTGTTCAATGCTACAGCTTTTTCTTGAGTAGTGCTTGGACATGTTTCAAGTTGACATTTTAGATTGCATAACTCCTGGCGCAGCACTGCAAAGATGTCGCCTCCCATTGCATCAGAGAGTGACCTGCTGTGGCAAAGGCTATTACTTCCTTTGAGACTATCAAGTCTGTGGTGCCTCATCGAATTATACAGATTCCAAGGGGAGAAAAAGTAACCGCTGTGTGCTCTGGGCTCTGAACTTTTCAGCACAACACATCTGGAGAGCCTTCATCTACATATGCGGCTCCAATGCCACATCTCTTTGGCAAACACTGTGTGCATTGAATTCTGCTAACACAGGATGACAGACAAGTAACAATAGGAGCTACGTTGACTTGGTGCTTGTCTCATCCTAAAATAAAATACTGTGTGACGGACTAGCCACAGCTGCACACTTACAAAGAGCAGTCTGTGGCTTCTAAGCAAAGCAGCTGAGAAGTTAAAAAAAAAAAAAATCTCAGCTTCCCTCTCCCCACTCAGTTCCACACACACATGTTAGATCTGAGGCCAAAATCCAATGACTAAAGTAGGCATATAACTGAGAGTGACCTGATTTTTGGGAGGTACTAAGCACTTGCATTACCCAGGGACTGCTTCAAAACTGTGTTTCTTGGGGAACACAGAGGCTCAATTCTTCTGGAAATCGGGTATATTTGAGCAGGTGACTTGGCATTAGGGTTTTTAATGGTCCAATCTCTTAATTTGTTCTTCTGGAAGCAGTTTAATTTGAGAATATAGACAAATGAATACTGAATAAAAAATAGTAAAAAAAAACAACCAATCATGAAACATTGAATGTCCAGTTTCTGTAACATTATCCATACTAAATATCACTGGGGGGGGGGGCGGGTATTGCACACTGCAGTATGGAGGAGGGAGCAGTAGGCTGTGCAGTGGCAGGACCGCTTTCCCATCTATGTGACACAGGCCATGTGCTACAATGGGCAGTACTAGTATGGAGGGCAAGGGATGCCTGATCCCACCCCACTTTCAGAAAATTTTTCTGAGCAGTACCCTCCCTTCTCCAGGTAGCTCACTGGTACTAAAGATGGCAGCTTTTCAAGTCAGGGCTGAACATACAGAAGCCCAGGGATGCAAATGAGCAAATCTCCAGTAGGCTCTGGATCCAAGGCAGGAAGAGGGTGATGCTGAACCCAAAAGCTATATTGCAGTCATCTACCTTCCTTTCCTCCTGCCTCGCTCCGCATGTTGCTTGTGGCTAAGGTGGCAGGAATGGACTAATGCTTGCCTTCAAGGGATTTGAAGAGAGTTCTTAACTGTTTAAAGAAAGCTTAAAAAATTGTAATTCTTATGCAACTTTCTAAGGCTGGTCACTGAAGGTTACACAGGGCTAGATGTGAAGTTGTATAATCCTGTTTTTCAAATGTCAGCAGGAAAGAAGTAAAATTCTCCTTTTGGCTTTCTCCAACCCCTGAGTAATCTGATGCAGCACAAATCAATATGTTCTTGAGACAGCGTTCCATGGAAAATGTAAATCATAATGTTATCTGATATTTGGGTTGTACAAACTCAAGCAAATTGCAGAAACTATAATCCCCGGCTGTGAATCACTGCTGTGGATCTAATCACTACTACTCTTTTCTGTCCATCAGCTCTGCCGTTTGCAAAACAGTGGAAGTATGGATTACACATGACTTGCACTTTCGCCACTAACATGCCCTGATGGTAAGAAACTGTAGTGTGACCAACAAGTTAATCAGAAGCAAACCCTGGTAGCTAGTTTCTTTCTCCTGTGTACAGGTATCCTCACGTCTCCAATGAGAGCAGGCTCAGGAGTTCACAGTCAGCACACATCTACCTCTACTTTTTAAATCAGAAACCGTCACAGGGGAACAGACTGCATAGGACCTGTGATCAGAAGAAAGCTTGCTAACGCAACAAATGGTTGAGCAGACAACACAAACCAACAGATGCCAAACTATTTGAAGCCTGATACAGAACAAAAGGCCTGCCTCCTCAAATAAGTGCCAGGGCTGCAGAGCCCAGACAGAAACACATACCAGCTGGCCAGCCATGCAGAATGAAATCCCTCAAAGACCAGTTTCATCATAAGCAGCAGCTGACCGATCACAATTGACAGGATGGCTGACAGGAGGGCTCATTCCTTGGGTTCCTCCCTCCCTCAGTCTCAGTCGATGTGAGCCACCATTTCTGTCACGACAGCCTGTGGTACATGTTTGTGTGGCACAAATCACACTTATGGGGAATCAGACCTATTTTTTGGTACAGTCAGCCATGAGGCAAGAAGAGATTCCTGTTTCAAGGTAGCAGAAACCAGTGAAGTAAAAATATCTGGATCCTAAAACACGCCTTGAGCAAGTCTTTAGCTGCTTAGGGAATGCAGATAGGTCTGCCCCACTTCTGTTGGGATCAAGTGGTGCTTTGACACATGGTCATTACCCCACATAAATGCATCTGACATCATACATCGGCATCACTATCTCCATCACTGCTGCCACAAATTTAGATCCTACACTTGTCAGCAGAGATGCAGGCCTGGATGGTCATGCCTGTACTTTATTACTGCCTTCATGAGACTTTCTAAGGAGACCACTGTAGACATTTTCATGGTTCAGAGAGGGAAGTCTCGCAGCCAGTGCATGATATGAGACAGGAATGCAGAAGGTCCTGGGAAGAAAGGAAAGCCACAGAGTCAGAGAGGACTTTGAGCAGGAATGCAACAAAATCCTCTGATGTGAACTCTTCTTCAGAAGGCTGGCAGGCTTCTCCAAACTCACCCAGGCTGCTGATCTGAACAGAGCACCTTAAAAAGTCCATGTGAAGCAATTCATAGGATAAGCCAGCTTACAATAAGGTGGATACAAGAGGGCAGGATGTCTGAGAGAGACATGCAAGAGACTGTCAGCTGGAATGTCCAATTCTATATAATGGCTCTAATAAAATTAGGAAAGTCACCCAAAGAGCTCCCAGAAAACAGAAATTTCAGGATCTGCATGCTTTGTGGTTTGCCTACATGCTGTGTACAGCTCCATGTTTACATATAACCCATCCACTCTTCTCCTCAGAAGACCTACACATTTTAAATGGTTCTATAATTATATTTCTTCACAGCAGCAGAAAGTTTTAAAAAGAATATCAGACAAGCCAAGGGAACAAACTCTTCTTGGACCATCTCCCATCCCTGTTATTTTCATCTAAAAACAGGGAGAGCGTTGGTGCACCAAGACTATGACTGTTTGCACTGTGTGCCTGACTCAGGAAACATGCACTTTGTTATTATGGTTATTTCTGGCAATTCAGGCCATTACTGCTCTGAAACATAAAGCAATTCCTATTTTACCTCAAGTACTAGTCTACAGATTCAAAATATGTATGCTAAATCTTAATCTACAGGGTGTCCCACCTGACTGACTAGGAAATAAATCCGAACAGAGCACAGCAAAAAATTACAATAAGTTGCCTGCATCACTTCAGACCATATTCGTCAAGTGATGGCTTATGAGTGCTGCATACTGAAAACACAGAGAGGCTGGGTATTGTGAATTCTAAGCCACTGCCCAGTATTCCCCTTTACCCCAAGTTCCTTAAAAAAGGCCAGATCTTCAGCTGCTGTCAATTAGCAGAGTCTCATTCAAGTTGATGTTGAGTTAAACAGGCTAAAGATGTGCACCCTGACTCAAGCAGAACAATCTCTCCCCCACAATTACAGCAGAGCAGCTCATCTTTGTTTAAACATTCAGTTTTACAAAAGCTTTAAAATCTACACGCTCACAAAGACTGGGAATTTTGTGGGTGTCAGTGTAGGCTGTGTACACCAGATTTGGGGACGTTTATGTAAGTGGCTCCTAAGAAGAGTGTACAACAAATGGGGGGCAGTTTCAATGGCCACAAATTGTGGCTATGGTTCTTGTCTCTCTCTCCACATTTGGGTTTTAATCACTTAACACACCCACAAGCTGCTCTATGGCATCCGTTGACTTTCGAGAAATAAATTGGAAGCAGTATCCTTAGAATAGGCATTTTTAAAATATGGGCCGTTCCTACCCCACTGCTGCAGCACTTCCCTCTGTGAGCTCCCGATTTATCGTTCATGTACTCACTCTTCCCCGTTGCCACCTTATAACCACCTCTGCTTGCAGGACAAGGTAGCAGCTCTAAGGCAATCAAGGAAGCTGTGAATAAAAGGGTACGGTGGAACTGTTTTCCATATTTTAGGCTAGAAATCTACATGATTTATTGAAAACATACTAAGGAAGTTAGTAACCCTGTCCTTTACCACAGGAGGCAGGATTTCAGGCTAAAATATGGGAAACCCCATATTAAATAAGTCTGCCAACCCTAAGAGCTCACCCATAAAGCAGATTACTCTGTGCAGTCACAGAGGTTTTCTCGACTACTCATTTTCACATGAGCTGATAGCTCAAGGGAATGATCAGACAGTGCTTGATGCCTTTGAACCTGACCTACAACCAGCCAATGTCAGTTCAAACCCAACTGTTGGCAGAAAACAGGGGGTGAAAGGAAAGAGGAGTGAGGCATGTTGCATGGTCTGCCTCTGTCAAAGGAGTTTATAGTTTGAGAGAAATCAAACCAGCAGAGCAGAAAGCTCAGATAGCACAGAAGCTAAATAATTAGCACGTGTGCCAGGGAGGGGGGAGAAGTTCAGAGCTATGTGGGGAAGCAGGGGAGGTCTGGGGGTGGGGCAGTGGGGTGGCAGGGGAGGAGAAGAAGGACAGAACGTGGAGAAGTGCAGCTGTGTTCCCAGCCCTACTGAAGTCCAAGGCAAGGGAGCCAATGCCTCCCTCTTCTCCCTGCCCCTTCTCCATTCTCAGCAGACCTGGGCAACCCTTGCCCTGCATCCCATCTAGTGAAGGTGGTGACTCTGTCACTCCTCACAGGATCCAGCACTAGAAAGCCCTTTTCAGCTTCCTGGGACACTCTGCAAAATACAGAATGCGAGACTGAAAATGCACCAGATGGGTGCTTATCACGGTGTCCCAGCCACTGGCAACAAGCTGGGAAGGGAGGCACCATTGACGGAGAGGAATGCAGGAGTCCACACTCCTCACTTCTGTGTCTCTGCAGAGGGCATTTTCATTCAGCAGAGTACACCTCATGAAGATGAACAGGCTACTTCACACTTCTTCAAAAGACTCATTCTGCTTAAAGGTCAAGAGTCCAAAATCCACACACTCAATTGGATTTTCTTGGAAACTAATAGCACAACATAAATTTGCCATCCAAATACATAAACTTGCTATCACCTGAGTGATTTACAAAATGCATCCTAAACAAATAAAATAAATAGTCTCCCTGGAGTTTGAAAGATCGTTGCTGGGGGCATTTTTTTGGAATCAAACTGTGGCTCCAGTCAAAACACACAGGAACTCAGTCCCACAACATCCATCACGACTGGTGCATGGTGCCTGTCACCTCACAGGCAGTCAATGCGGAGCTTGGCAAAGGCTTCAGCTCTACAAGGAGGATCAAATCTCACACTGGGGTGGAGCAGCCCTAGCAGGGTGCCCACTGGGCTGCTCTGGCTGCTTCCCATGTCATCTGGAGGCTGGGGTCTTGTTCCCATAAGCAGACCTAGCTAATTATTGGTCTCAGAATTTGCGGGTGGGAGGGGCTAGCACATAGGAATTGTTCTTCACCTTCCCCTGTGCATGTGTTGGGGACTCAAAGGGTCCTGAGTCCACTTTCTGCTGTGCTCAGAGATGGTCTGAGGGACAGCAACAGAAATCAAACTGAAAACCATAAGAAGCCAGGCAACACACATTAAAGACACAGTCCCCTCTTCTCCAGAGGGACAGGGAATAGACTAGAGTGGGTTGCTGGGCTTACAAGGAAGGAATGTGATAAAGCAAGCTTGGCTGAAACTGGGGCAGGGGATTTTACAGATGGGTGACATACAAGGAATGCAAGATCTACTTATATGTGCAGTTAAATAACCCCAGAAGCATTCAGAACTCTAGCAGGCGGCTGCCTTTGATGCATATATAGCAATACGTGCCAGCTGACAAGGAGTTATGGGCTCCTAAAATATTCACAGAGTAAGAAGACAGGAAAGGAGGTGAGCTGGAAGTCATCGCCAACAGATATATATGACAGCAGGTTGGAGAAGGAAGAAGATTTACATGTTTAATGTGGGTGGTGTTGTTACATGTCTGTCATATTAAGATTTATGGAGCTAGACCTGCTTGATGGTTTCCGCTCTTTCCACACGACAGAGGACAAGGCCTCACTCAGCATTTATCACAGTGTGACCAAGAGCGGGAAGGAAGCACACAGCAGCCACACGGCCTCTCCATCCCAGCCATAGCAATATTTCAGCTGCTCCTGTAGCTAAAGACACACAAAAGAAACTCACTTCTAATTAAAGTGTTTCTCTTTCATGCAAAGGCAAAGAAATGGAATGAAGACTGTTCACACATCGTAAAGTTGTTTACAACCAAGACGACCTTCCTACTTTGTTTAGTTTGGGGTCAATTTGAAATAGCAATCTAAAAGGGAAACTTTCCATAACCTATTGCCAGTTACTTGAATCAGTGATTTCCAAAATGTGGGCCACAGACAGCTGGTTGGTCACATGCAGCTGGCACTCCTCCCTTCTCATGGCTACTTCAGCCCAAGCACTGCTAAAAATATACCAAATGGTTTCTTAATATTGCGGTCTCATGTGATCACTAGCTGGTGTTGAAATGGGTTGTAAGAAAACTGAAGATGTGAGAGGTGAAAGAGTGGTGCTCCACATGTCAGGAGATGGTAAAGGGAGGCATGGATCACTTCAGGGGAATGTGACCTGCCAAACCACACTCTTACTTAAGAAAGAAAATAGATATACAAAGCAATTGGATGTACTGGGAAATTACAGCATTTCAGTTAAGGCTGTTGATAAGTGTGTAGATTGTTTTTATGGTTTGGTGGGGTTTTTTTAATATTTTCTTCTGTCTGTATCTGTAACCTTATCTTATTCTGGGACTACATACACTGTACCAAGTAGTGTGACTCTGCTCACCTAACACGGTGAGGCCTGGGTCCCAGGGTGTGCTGTCAGACACCCAGTGGTAAAGATGTAACTTCAGGATATGCTACTCTTGACTGGTTAATAAGCACCCGTGCCATCTGAGGAACACACCATTTTGTCATTTGGGCACCTGAGGTAGTGCCAGGCAGTTGCAGAGTAAGCTGCATTTTCCCTTGGAGGCAAAACCCTCCACCCACCTGCCAGTGCCCTAGATCTGCAGACTGTTGCATGACCCAAAAATTTCTGACTCCTTCTAACCACAGGCTGTGTACCTACTGTGCTCTGGGTGAGGTGCAATGTGGTATAGCCGTCTCAAGAAGTATCTGGATAAAGACAGATCCTTAGGTCTTTCATATCAGCAAAAAATGGGAAAACAGGCCAGAGCAGTTTTCCTGGCAGTATGAGGGATTCCAAAGGGGTGAGGGGGGTGTGGGGTGTGTGTAAATCTGTCAAAATAAATTTAGAAGAGCACATGAACCAGTCAAGCCTCAGTTTATGTTCCATATGTATCACACATATTTGTTCTCTTGACAAAAATGGGTGGCACTGCTCTGAAGTCCCAGGAAGCCCAGAGCTTTACTCGGGCAGTTTATTTGGAGTAGTATGCTGAAACACAGGCAGTAATGCCCTGCAGATCCCTGATGGCGGATTCCAGACAGGCCAGGATCCTTGAGAAGGCTGCACGGTGATATCACCCACCTCCATGTCAGGAGGGATCCGGGAGCCGGTTCCAAGAAGATCTGGTGCTGCAGGCAGGACAAATAAAGGTCTCACATGCTTTTCAGCCAGGCAGCTCCATGTAGTTCAGCAGGAAACTCTTTGTACTACGTGACCAGGTCATAGACATAAACAAAAGGGCACTGAGAGACTGAGTCAACAGCCGAGTTCTCATGTCCATCATGTCATATTTATGTCACTAAAAATCAAATGCTCACAGGAGGAACTTGACATCATATGTGCATGCTGCAACATTTGCTCTAAAGGGAGAACAGTAAAACATTAAAAAAAAGTAATGCAGTTGCAAAAGTTTTATTGCTACTAAAACAACAGCTGAAGGGTAAGTTTTCAGCAAGCAGCAGACAGGAATTTAACCATGCTTCTTAAACTAATCCCCCTGAAATTTCTCTTTAAGAGAATCCAGCAGTAGAGGGCTGAACTGGCCTATTCCTTTTAAAAGAAATAAACTGCAGGAAAAGAGCAGCAAAAGTTGAACAGTCACCTGAAATAAGTGAGGGAAAGCACATTAGGATCCTCCTGGGCCACTTCTGGGAGAGACTTCACCTACCATACTGGATTTAGCTATCCGACTTCTATTGAGAAATGCAGGTTATTGAATTCCCATAAGGGGTATGATGAAGATGGAAAGCAAGAAAAGTCACTGTAAAATGACAACAATGTGTTGTGGGGAGGAGTGGGAGCAGGCTCTCAGAAACCGTGATGTCCAGCACTACTGTTCACTTGCCTCCACAGCACAACAATGAAGGGAAAAAACAGACTGGAAGGACACAGCTTGGAAGACTGTGTTAAATGCATTATAAAATGCACTGCTGTAAGAGTTCTGTTTAATTTATCCAGATTCGTGTTTCATTCTTGCAGGAGTTCTCTTTCCTCCACCAATGAACGCATCAATATGAAAAATGTTGTTGACTCTGGCAACAACACCCTTTAAGTAAATGATGGGACTTTTCTTCCTTAACACAGGAGAGGAAATGGTGTTGGGTCACAGCCCTGTTCCTCTCCTGATTTCAATGACAGCCAGAGCAGTAGGCAACAACTTATCTAGCACAACACATAATTTTACCCAGTTGCAGGAAGAAGAGCAGAGTCCTCTTCCTCCTCCTTGTCACCATTGGAGGCCTGGACACCTTAGGGAAGTTTGCCAAGAAAATGAGGGGAAGAACATAATGGCAAATTGGGCTGGCCGAGTCAGCAGCATCCTGCGTTTGAGCAAGCCCACACAGTGCTTCAGCACGGAGTTGGGAGGATTTCTTTCTACCACATCCCTCTGGGGAGTGAGCTGCAGACAGCACCCCTATAACAGCACCTTCTTACAGGTGGATTTACAACTTGTGCTTGGGGGTCAAAGTATAGGGTTAAAAGCTGACAGAAACTCTGGTTCCATGGAAAAGAGCCTAGGTCTGTCAGATAGGGTAAGCATCTGGTTGTAGTCTTGCTGTTGCAATCAGACCTAGCCTCGGAAACAGGGGAAGTGGGGTGTTACCTAGGGCACGAGGTGTCAGAGGAAAGGAAGCAGTCCAACATCATGAGGAGCCAAAGCACCATTGCTTGTGCCTTGTGTGGAGAAAAAGAAGGGGACCAGCTGCTCAGAAGACTGTCCTCCATCTCCCTCTGAGGTCTGATTCAAACCAGGTTGGTTTCTTCTGCAGGGAAGAAAACTGCAGTGTATTGCTACTTCTACAGGGAAGCTGCCCTCTGAGCAGAGCAGCCAGCTCCCTGTAAAGTATCTTGTGCTTATCCAGGATGGGGGGAAAGTTTTTCTGGGCACCTGTGATCTGGCTGTGTATGAAATGTCCTGTTGGATCATGTTATGACAACTGTCAATCCCAAGACAGTTAAAGACAAGTCCCTCATCAACAGAGGTTCTAAAATTTAGGAAGAACTTCAAGTGACCCGCTGAAGGTTACCAGCTGCCTTCATGTCAGCACAAAGATTAGAATACCAGACTAGCTGGCCTCCAGTCAAAGGTTCGGCCCCACCTATCCTATATATAGATTATTGTATCATATGCTCCCTTTTATTGCTATGCAACTGGGTGTCAGAACAAAACCACAATTAAACACTGGACTTGGGCCCCACTGAACCAGATGTTGGGAATTTTTTTCTCCATTGTGCTTGTCTAAAAGGTGGCCAAGCTCAGTGATCAATGCTCAAGCTGATTTTGCTGAAAAGGTTTTTGACTCCAACTTCTTTGACAGGGCACTTGTTGCAATTATCTCTTTGAAAAATCTTAAATAATTTGATTACAGTAGAATCTGATTAAGCCTACTTGTATCCAACCCAAGTATTGCCTCAAGCTGAGGAAAAGGCCCATAAACACAGTTGTTTAATAGCCAGCTGTAGCCCTGCCTGAGAAGAAGTGCCAGTTCATGCCAGTGAAGGCTGTCCTCCCGTGCTCCTACTGCCATCACGTAGATGTCAGCAAACCTTAAAGAGTGCTCAAAGGCTTTTCTCAAGGCTTGGGATGATGGTACTGCTTTTATATGTGGTCTAATCCTCCCTTATATTTCCTCTAATCAGTGGTCAAGATCCCAGTCCCACAGACGTTACCTTTATATATGTGAAATTGTTCTGTATGACAGCATCCTGAAGTCACTGAGCGACATTTATTTCTGATGTGCCCTAAGGCAACATCCTGGCTTTCATAAATGAACAGAAATTTGCCATTGACTTTGCACAGGCCAGTTTCTTCATCTTAGGGGGTCTCGATCATCCTGATGACAAATCAGGAGAAAATTTGCTCCAGGTTGGAGAATTGCTTTCCACAGTGTCTCTCTCTTGCCTTATTATCACCAGTGAGTAAAATAGAGGTATAAATTCACTCACTTAAGGGTTCTTCTTTCTCATGTTTTATGCTTTTGATCCATACAAGTATCCAAAGAAATTGGTTTCTAGCTATTGGTTTAGCTCAGCTTCTTCAGAAACACAGGGGAGACTGCCACCACAACTGTATGTGAGAAAGCAGGGCCTGATGGTGTTATACTGGTTTCCTGTTGATATAGTTTCCTCTCTCTAATTTTTATACATATGCCTACATTAACTATATGTACACAAATACGGAATTTGTCTGTTTGGGACTTTACGTTACTTTCATTACAAAACTGCATAAAAAAGACAGCAAATCAATTTCATAGTCAGTGCTCACGCAGCAGGAGACAATTCATACTGACATCTGATACCTGCTGGCTGCTGCTTCCAATTATGCCAGATGCCGGAGAACGGGGCTGTCGAAATAACAGTGTCGATGGTGCAATCAAACTAGTTAAGATTCTGGAAGTGTGTTGTACTTGGTTCAGTGCGTCGTCAAATTCCCACCATAAGCAAAATAGTGACACCTACTCCTTTTTTTGTTAACTTCTTAACTGGCAAAGAGATACACATTAATTCAATGTAAAGTTGCATCTTTGGATATATAGCTGAATCTACCCTGAGGCTAAATATCAAAAGATTGGAAGGAATGTGAATGAAAAGTGAAATAAACATGATAAGGATTTATAATAATACATCCTTCCTAGATCCTACTACAAGGCTGCATTACAGCCCTCAAGGCAAGACCATGTGTACTCTCTGCCCAGTGTCTTGCAGTGCGTTAGGGAATGCTGCTGTCGTCAGATCAAATTTGGTGCCTTCCTGAAACTGGCTCACAGCTTGTTGAGCAGAAGTAGTAGGAGAATAATAGGACAGGGTGTTGCTGAGGCATTAATTGCCAGAGCCAGAGAGGGCTACTTTTTGAGGAAGGCAGAAAGCAGAGGACAAGTTTTGCTGGAGCCATAGAGCAGCACAACCATACAGTCCACTCTCTTCCTATCTTTCTAAAAGTTAGAAGAAAAGCAGAAGACTATCGTGTTGGGAAAGCACATCCTCCTTTACGCTGACTGCCATCTCACAGAAAACCAACCAACAAAAAATTGCTCATATACACACAGAAGGAAAACATTACCCCACACCTTCCAATGCCTGTAGCATTCCCTGATCTTCCATGAACAGATCTAGAGAAGATGTAGTCTTTCCTTTCCTTTCTTCCAGCAGGCTTCAAGCTAAGGTATCCCTCAGCAAGGGGCCTGCGAGGCCAAACTTGTCAGCCACTCCTCTGCAAGTTGGGTCATAAACCACATTGTCCAAAAAGAAGAGAACAGGAGCACCAGACATCAGTTTAGCATAGTCCACAAAAAGACAAAGTCCACAAAAACAGTTCCAGTTGGTCTTACGTTGTCAATTAGCACAGGCAGAGGCTTTCCCCAGCACATACTTCACAGAAAATTATGAACTACACAACATTGACAGCTATCCCCATGATTAATTGTGTTCCCTCCAGAGCACAGAGGATGCCACAGAGGCAGGGCAGTGGGACACCCCAGGCTGACCTGTACCATGCTGCAATGAAGCTGTAGCAACTTTTGGCATGCGACCATTCCAGTTGAGTGATACAATCACTATGCACATGCAAATACACAAACACTGCATAACTGGAGGCTTCCAGACTTCAGAAGAGATTGAAATGTCTGTTTTGAAATATCTTTGTTTTGCAAGGAGGCATTACTTGATGCACGTGATCTTCATGGTCAGTGCACAGTTACCAGTTTCCATTCACCGACCAGCAAAGCAACTGCATGTCTGCAGTGGTCGCAAATACAAACAGTAGTGAAAAGACCATAATTTAAACACTGTATAAAGAAAGCTCATTTGAGATGGCTGGCCATAGGCACCAGAAGCATTCTATTTTGAATTGGATAAAAGCTGCTAGATTTATAAGTAGAGGGTCACATTAATGCTGTAAATATATTTACAGTAATCGTAAATGCCAACTGATACTTTAAAAGGCTTTCATCAAAGATTTCTAAATCTACTACATCTGTGTTAATCCTCAATTAATATGTTTTTAATATGCAATGGGGCTTTTATTAGCAGAACAAATAACTGTCATATTAAACCTAAATTAAATGCATAGTTGGGACTCTAATTTAAAATGTTACTCTTAAATCTTTCAGACAACAAGACTTATGGCTAAATTAATCTCAAATACTACGTGTCATTGACAATAATTTTATAATGCACCAATGCCTCAGTCTTAATTACATGCCAGGGTACTTTAACTCAAAAATGGGACAAGTTCAACAAAACTTCAGTCTCTTCACCCAGCCATCTCTACCTCCTTCAGAGGAAAGTTCAAACACATAGGAGAATGCACTGAATCTTTAAATTATATCTGGTTCTGCTCATCAACTTGGATGGAATAGTATGCCAAAACTATTTAACTAATTGTGGATGTTAACCACTGCATTAATGACATGAGGTAGAGTCCATATGTCAGTGGCAGAATGTAACATACATATTCTGTGAAGAATTCATTATGATGAGATAAAGAACAATGTATTCAGTTTAAATACCTTGACTGAAAAAAACACAAGCTTAATTCAATTAATTACTGAACTAATTACTCTTGTTCCAATAACAGACATTGACTTGCTCTGTGTTACTATATATTTGAATTTTAGACTTAGTGCTACTAATAAAATTATTACTCAGCTTAAATTTGAGTAGAATTAATGCACATCCAAGAAATATTCAACATTTAGCGATACCTTATTTTTATATCATTAGTCAGTTGCCTGTCTTTTTCCCTTCCAAATTATCTACTACACTGCCTGCAAAATCACAAATTATTTGTTCAGGATATTTCCAATCTGAGTGTAAGTTAGTAAAAAACAGTTGGGAGTGAGAAGAGGCGGCAATTTTTGATGAAAAATTTTTGCAAGAAACACTCCAAAAAGAAGACAGATGATGGCTCATTTTCCTAACTCAAAAACTTATTTACACTTTAAAAAGAAGGTTTCATTCTAAAATATGCAGATATCAGAGGAAACAAAATATTAATCTCCATTGTGTTCAGAAGCTCCACATAGAAAAAAAACCAAAATAATTTTATGTGAGAAACTATTTCTAACCAGATCCCAGTTATGCCAAAGACACCCATTTTTTCAATTTTTACCTTTTTTAACAGATGTTAAAAGCATTAAAGGATTTAACAATATGTTTATATCTGGTCCTTACACCACACCAACTTTCCTGCCTAACATCTGGACACTATAGTTCATGTTTCATTAAAAAAAGACCAAACCAACCAAACAAACAAACAAACAAAAAACCAACCAAAGACAAAACAATTCAAAACAAAACAAAGAAACAAACCCCACAGCCCACAAAGAGACAGAAGCATTTACTCCAACAAGATTATGCTATGTCTAAAATTAATTTATAAAGAACAAGAGTAACTACCAATATGTGGATGTGTGGGGAAAAAAGCACAAGGGCTGCAGTAATAAGATCACATAGCTAATTTCAGGCTCCAGTGCCTTACAGATTCTGGGAGGCAGGATTTTGCCTGCAGAGGGAGTAACCAGGGAAGAAAGATCTAAGATTGGGCTGGATATTTTTTAAGAACCGTTTCTCTCAGTGTGTTTTATCATTTATGCTCAGCCTCTCTCAGAGTTATGATGAGGGAGAGGAAGCAAAAGTTATCGTCAAAAATTTGCTACCTGTTTCCAAACCATGAAAGAGGCAGAATTGCATTCAGTTCCTGGGGCAGTGTTCACCTCATGATTCCTTCAGCACACTCAGGCATCCCCAGGTCTTATGTACATATTTTCAGACCCCTAAAACACCACTGAACCCTGATTAATTCTGATTAATTGTCCAAAGACTGAATCAATAATAAATGAGCTAATTACAACCACTTGTCCCTGTGGGACTGTCACAAGGCTGATAAAGATCAGCCAGTTGCAGGAGCAAGCCATCACAGGTCCTTACTCTCCCCTAAAGAACAATTTACATTTACACTAAACCTCAAATTGCCACTGATAAATAGCATGCTAAATGTACATACCTTAGTCTCTACAAGAATCCTAAAATATTTAGCTTCACAATATTGGCCAAAGGACAGACAGCGAGCCACGGCGGAGCAGTGCTTCTGCCCTTTCTCTACCCCATAAGCCACATGGAGTATATGAAATAGGACAGTAGAGGTGCTGGACCATCTTCAGCCTGCTTCAATCCACAGAAGAAAGTGTCTTCTTTCGGGAAGAAAAAAAAAAGTATGATAAATGTATGGGGAAAAAACAATTTTGAAATGTCATGTCCCAGTGTTCAGACAGGGTTATGATAGATGTATAGATTTTCATGTCTTGCACATTGTATTGCTGGTATAAATCATGACAGCAGTGAATTAAGACATAAAGGGGAAAGAAAGAAAGAGATAGAGGCTAGAAAAAGAGAAGGTGGTCTCATGAGCCTGGGACAGTTGAACAAATTCACTGCTGCAGGAACAAAATCACTGAAGAGTGCAAATGCTTCTTTCAGAGGAGCTTTACCCACCTGCCACCCGGTGTAGCTTGGTCCGTTGACTCTTCCCAACTGAAAGCAATTCCTAAAAGCTGAACTGCCAGTGTGTTCTTTGCCTCCAGGAAAAATGAGAAGCATTACTAAGAACAGCTTTCTGTGGTTTCTGATACACATCAAGGTCACACGTACGTATATGACTCTTTGTGGTAAGGTATTGTAACTAACCGGCATCTTTTCCTTTACAGAAATGTTCAAGTGCTCCAGAGTTTTTAATGATGTGCTTTCACTATGCTTCTCCATAGATGAAAAAGAGGAGAAGTAATGTGAAAGAACTCCTTCAGCAGTGAGAGCTGGAGGATCAGCTCAGTGGTGGAGCAGGAGCGTTGCCTGAAGAACACCTGCAGAGCCCCTAACATGTCGCTAGCCCTGGATGTGCACAGAAAGATTTGGAAACCTTTCCTTGCACATTTTCTGTATGCATCTGTTCTCCTTCCAGCCCTTGCAGATGAGGCATTATCATCCAGCGATAAGAGTTCAAGTCTGAAGGCTGTTCCAGATTTACTCTGTCACAAAACTGCTGTGTGACATTAAATGATAAAAGGAAAAACAAGAGAGTGCCATGCTTGGGCCTCAGGTTTGTCAGCACAGGTTTCATAACTATTGTTATGCAAATACCTCCAAAATTTTAAAAATGCACACACTTTCGTGTTCCTTTTTCATGATACCTCCTAAATTTTAGGGATTCCCATAAGAGCAAATTTTAGGCAAGTATTCTTTATTAAGAGTTTATAATGAATATTAGTTTATAACTAACACTAATTGAAAAATGAAAATGTATGGTAAATATTATTGAGCAGTGATTTTTTAAATCAGGCCCGTACTTGAGTTACTTACGTATCTGATCAGCATGATCAGTATAAAGATCAAGAATTTCTCAGCAATAATGTTGCACAAGATCCTCCAAGGAAGTGGAGCAAGTGCTGGACTGGACTTTTCACAAAGAGAAAAAAACTCAAAATTGTGAAAGGAATTATCTATGAGATCTTATACAAATTGGAAAAAAGACATACCTGGCAAAATACAGTCAGAGTAAATCTAGTTACTTCACAAATGCTTCAAGATCCTCAGTTGCCAGGTGCAACCATGATGTAAAATAGTACTGTGATTCATTTGTTCTAATGGCACATGTGCAGTAAGAATTTAAGCAAGTGTTTTGTAATAAAAGTTTCCAAGTGGCTGTATATGATGTATTTAACTGGCCCATAACCAAATTTACATTCAGAGTTCATGGTAGCAAATTTGGTATAAAATTTTAGATAGATCATAAAAAGCAAAAATAGGAACGTTTACCTATATTGTGCAAAATCATAGCAGTTATTCTCATTCTTGGAGAGCAAACGGTGGCTGGCACCTGGCACTGCTGTACGAAGGGTCAAGCATCAACTATATGGATACCTCAGTTTTTCCCTCGGAAAGGGAAGAAACAAGAATCTGGAAGACTCATTCATTTTTTTAAGACCAGGCATCTTTTCAGACTTTTCTGGAAATATACATTTTCTTTTGCTCAAGCCAATTAAGCTTCATCAGGGAGATGGAAATCCCTCCTCCTGGCCAGTGCAGCCACTGGGCCCTTTTCCACAGCGAGTGCCCTTTCTGTGTGTGGAGCAGCCGTTGACATCCCATGTGTGGCTCCTCCACTGACAAGTGCAGAGCAAGCAGTGGGGAGTTTCCACTGAGAAGTGCAGATCAGAGGGAGTGATTTTCTTCAGCTTGTTTAAGGATTTGAACGCTTTTCCCCAGAGCCTAGTTATCAAGAAAAATAGCACGAACAAGAGATGCCACAAACACTTTGTCAACTTCAGATATTTCTGGCTTAAAGATGTTAGAGCTGTTTCCAGCTACGTCAGGCCAGTGCAATGGTTTTACTGATAGACTGAGCGGGAACAATCCGTTCCAATTCAAATGCATTGTGTTCCATAGAAAGCTGGATTTTGCCCAGAAGAAATCCTACATGGGAATTTTTTAACAGCATTAAAGAGTGCCTGGTAGGTCAGACTTACCAGCATGTATGGTATTTCCACAGAAGTAGACACATGTGTAACAGTTTGGTTTGTTGATGTGGCTGGTTATTCAGAACAAACTAAAGCCTCTTCAAGGTGTGCTTAGAAAGCATAGAAAAGTCTGTCTGCAAATACAGCTTTCTAAAAACCACAGCTACCATGGTGCAGACACGGGCTAAGTATCTCTGCGCCACAGATCATGGAATCAAGGTGCAGCTTGTGAATTCTCTTTGACATCGACTTTTTGTACACTGAAACCCTCATGAATATCTGTTATAAGTCCTTGCCCTGCATTTTTTTTGAGTGGTGGCTACATGTCTGTCTCAGAATAAATTGCTCAGTCAGGACTATCAGCACCAGCATCAATCTTGACTTGGAGGAACCAAATTATAAAGAAACATTTTTCTCCAAGGGTTTTGAAGAACGGAGAAGGGTGAGGGAAAGCACGAGATGAGATAAATCTCAGGCAGGAGAGGGAGATCAGGAGGCATTTGTTTGTACTGCAGGGCACCCTGTTTCCTGCAAGAAAGCTAACAGAGCTGATCATGGGGAACACTGGGCTGTAGATGTTAGGAAAAGAACAACTCCATGCTTCTGGGATCTCAGCTTGGAAAGCAGTCCTAGAAAGACTCCATGCCACAAAAATGTTCCTAGAAATCCAGATCAGAGACAATCCCTGGACTCTACCCAGATTAAGACAGCTTGAAGACACGTGGCTCCAATTTGGGGAATACACCCAGAGTGGGCTGGTCCGTATCCAAGAGGGAGAGCCTGAGCAGGCTGTGACAGTGCATTATAAATAGCTGTTGCCTTGCAGCACCTCATAAGTGCTTTGAAGACACTGGAGGCTGAAGAGTGCAGAGAGTTTCCAGAGTGAAGATCTGGTCCTTTTCCTTGGCATTTTACGCACAAAATCATCTAGCCTTTCCTAGGTAAATATCCCTCTGTCTTTGTGGTACATGTCAGAAAGCACTCAAGTATGAAAAAGCAATGCTGTTGGAAAACTCATAACAAGATATTCAAGCCTCTTGTTTACTTTCTCACGCTTTCATAACGTGACTGAATGCTAGCCATGCACCATACAGAAAATTGTCATAGTTGTGCAGATATTTTCCCCCACATGTATTTTTTGCCCATCTAACACAGAGAGCTCATGTCAACATTTCCATTATATACCAGGGAGGTTTGTGAAATCTTATTTTTAGTGGGTCAACATACTTCTAATTTAAAGTAAAACAAAACCAAAACCAAGCAAACCTTATCTAATGAGAATGCATATGGATGGCTTTATTCCAGAGAACCTCAAGTTTTCTGTTTTCTTGCCATTTTTGGCAAATCATTTGGAAGCAAGATTTCTGCTTGCTAGTATCACATTAGAGGGCAGTGAACGGGTGGTTACAATGCAACTAGCTGGAAAGAAACAAAAAACTCTCTCTGATGTATCATCCAAAGAGGCAAAACAGCTAAAAATGGAAACAGACAGTTACCAGATTATGGATATGTCTTTTCTCATGTCTTTTCTAGAGCTTCCCTAGAGTGGGAGCTGCACAGAATCCAGCTGTCCTAGCTTCAGTGCAGCCTAAAGCTGGTCAAAAATACCCTCCTTACATCCAAAATCTCTCACTTGCTGCTGAGTTGGTTACAAGACTCATTTTAAGACCCTGTTGATTTTTAAAGCACTGCTCAATTTAAGCTTCCATATGACTAAATGAGGTTTTGGTTCCCTGTTGCCCAGGTCACGTTCTGTGCTCAGTAGATATTGGTCTGCAGCTTATACAGAAACACCATAGTTGTATAAATCATTAAGTGTCAGACTCTTTTTGTATTATGTCCAGCAGCCCTGGAACATACTGCTTGAAGAGATTCAGGAAACATCAGTTCTGTAAATACTGTCACATCAAGGTTAAAAGCATATTTTAACGATAATTTCTTTTCTAATCCTCGTAGTAGTAATTATTTTGGACTTCAGTCATAATATGTCCCATTATTGTCAACACAGAGAGCATAGTTTTAGATGTGTGTGTGTTGTAGTCAAAGCAAGGTTGCATAAAATAAAGGGAAAATCCCCCATGCAGCCTGTCACATGGAGTGCAAGGAGACTTTATTTCTCAGCTGAAGAGATTTCACTGCATTTTCCCGGTCTGGTTTGCATGGAACTCACAAGCAGCAAAGCTCATGTGCTGCAAGTGCAGGACCCAATATTCACACAGGCAAAAGCACCCTTTGTCACTGTTCATTCCAAATTCAAATGCATTGCCTGAGACATAACATGAGGTCATAAAATCCCACAGCTATTAACTTATAGACAATAATTACTGAATCTGACCTGAACACAGCATACAAAGTCATAGGACTGCAAATAATCAAATTAGACTTTTCTGTGAATACAGAAGGCAGATATTTCCAAAAACAAACCAAGGGTCAGGCCCAGAGCACATGGGAATGATGTAAAATTAAATTAATGGGAAGCAAAGAAAAAGCCAGACCACTCCCATTCTTCCTTTAACATGCAGATAGCTTTTCCAGACCGGGAGCAGCCTCAGAGCTATGCCTGCTACTCCAGCCTGGGGACCACAGATGACGGACTTCAGTCTGAGGGTGCAAAAGGAGCCCACTGCAGGGACTTCCTTCTTGGTTTGGTTGTGGTGCCAAACATTAGGGCTGCCTTGGGCTTTATGCTCAGCCCAGGTACCCTGGAACTTAGAGAAGTTTTGACATTTCCCACACAGGCTTTTGGAATAAAACTAGACCCCACATATTGAAACACTTGAAACTGCTGCTAGAACTAAGGTTGGGTTTTTTTCATTAATTGTGGAAAATCGCAGCATGTTATCTCTTGGCCTTGGTTCAGTAACAACATATTGTGGGCTCCTTTATGCTGGCCCTAGAGAAAACAGATATCAATGATGTAAACATATTTCCCACTGAAAACATTGATGATTTTGCTATGACAAAGTTAAAAATAAAATTGTCTTCTAAAAAAGTTACAAAGGGTAACACATGCACACAGAAAACTAAGAAAAAAGGTGTAACGTGTAACATCCATGCTATACATAGGTATTTCCAACTAAAGTGGGGGGAAAAAAGAAAAGAATAAAAAAACAGTTCCCATTTCATAGCCACTTCTGAGAAATCATTTCCCTCCAATTCACGTTGACCTCTGAATCATACCTGGATGTGATTATCCCCTCAAGGACCCAGAAGAAATAATATACCATGGGTTTCACACATGAATGACTAGCCTTTACCTGGCCCATCCCATTCAGCTTTGCCTTTGCTGTTGACAAAACTTCATTACAAAAAAGGTCAAAATAACAAATCGCTAGAATATTAGAAGAAGATATTTTCTAGTCGAGAGATTAATTTTCTCTGCAACATAAACACTAACATATGCTACAACATACCCACAACAAGAAAGCTAAATGTTAGCTTCTACATAATAAAAATACACATTTGCCAAAGGTCTGTACACACTTAAATAAACTAACAACACGTGAGCTGGGGAGTCTCACACAAATACTAGAGCATATGGTAAATTACAGTGGGAAGCAAGACAGGCCATTAGACCTTCAGATTAATTGTGACTATTTACATACTTCCCTCCTATTCTTTCTCATGTTCCACTCTCATGTTCTGTAACACTGTCCCAGGCTTCTAAAATTAAAGCAAAACTGTATCAAAAGGCAGTGTTTTCTCAGTGCTTGAGATGGGCTCTGCCAAAAAGGACCCTGAAGAGCCGGCTCTGTGAATTCATATGCCAAAGCCAAGCCAGGCCCTTTTTCCCTCTGCAGAGGTGATACATCCACTGCTGTGCATTTTACAGGCATCCCCATTTATCGCCACGAGGGAAGACAGGCTTTGGTAGGTCTCACAGCCTGTTTGGTGTTGGTCTATAGCTTCTAACCAGTGTAGACAGCACAGGCCCACCAGGGCGCAGCTGGGAAACAGCAACAAGCGGTGGCAGATGGGAGCAGCCCCAGCGCAGGTGCTGGAGCACCTGGCCCAGCCCCAGCTGTCACCACCACAGCTCCCAGCCTCTCCCGTCCCAACAAAGATGTTACCGGCTTCACCCTGGGAGACTAAGAAAAGCAGGCAAATCACAGCAGAGTTGACCGAAGGGAATTTTGCTGCTCAAAATACACTGAAAAGATATCTGCAATGCAGCTCTAGCAAGCCAATGTATTTAATGAAGCAGCAGCACAGTGGTTTCCGTGTCATTTGCACTTTCTGCTAGCAAACTCTTTCCCGCCTTCTTTCCCCCCCCCCATTTTAATACCTCCAGATGTTCGTTTGTGAGAGGAGACCCTGGTACTCACAGCTGAGCAGGGGCTTGTCAGCTGGCTGTGACCAGGCAACACTGCGCTATGGTCTGCTGCCCTGCCTTTCACAGCAAGGGGAAGACTCACAATGGCTGGCAGTCCCAAAGCAGCACCTGGATCTTGATGGATACCTTTCACACCCTCCCTCCGCCCCCCTGCATGAAAGGGGGCAGCCAGAACCCACTCAGTGATGTACCGGGCAGCTCAGTGGGCGAACTGATGGTCCTGGCTCCAGCTATGCAAACGTGGGCAGCCCCTTTCCCGCATCCTGCCAGTCTTCTAGAGCTAGCTCTGCAAAGCCGGCCAGCCGTGGCACCTGTCATCTCACATTAAAGCCGGGGACATCTGAGGGACGGAACGAAATCAAAACTGCAACCTGAGCGGGGCTGAGCCATCCCCCATGGGTGCTGTTGAATGGTGCCTCCTCTGTACAGGACAGCCTGGGCTGCTGCAAGCAGGACATTACTTTTCCACGAGTGCATGCACCCCACCTCCACAGACCCGACAGCTGGAAGGCACCGGCCTTATGTCTACCACCAGCAGATGTCAGCTCCAGCTCCTTTCACCCAAACAGCCCTTTGGAAAGGGTATCAGTTCCAATTTAACATCAGTCCCCTCACACATCCCTAGCTTTCCAACTTCTTTCTTCCTCTCTTCCTTTATACATCTATATAGAGAGATACAGATCTAGATATTTTCCTATATTTTAAAAGCCCACTGATTTAGATGACTGCAGACATAAAATCAATTCCTGAGCCTATGGTCTAACCACACCTTTCTATGGCTTATAATGGAAAAGTCAGTAGTAAAATTAAAAGTGTTGTTAACTTCCAAATGGTGTTTTTTGTTGTTTTATGTTTGGCATAACTGAGCAAACGGGACATGTTCACTTTTAATGGTGGTTTTATTTATTTTTCCTACAGTATTTCTTTAGTACTTTTTCCTTTTATATGACATATTAATACATAATTCAGCGGTTTTATGTCTCCCTGCACAGTCTGCATGATTTCTTGTGCTATTGAACAGTACTATTTATGACCACATGGCCAAAATGTCTTTTTTTATTAATCTTTTCTGGTCATTGGTTTGCTTTTTTGTTCTTTTGTTTTCTTGCCATTTTCTGAGCCTGCCAAAGTGCTCAACTCCCTAGTTTCTCTCTCTGGAACAGCTCACCCCAAAGAGTCAGAATTTGCATGTTTACTAGGAAAAGTCATTCAGCCAACAGATGTTGAAAATACAGCAGACATCAAAGTTCACAGAGCTGTTATCAGTAAAGGTCCTCTTGCATTACTGTGACACGAGGGGACACACCTGAGACAGATGCCCCCTTTAAGACCAGCATCTCCATCACCTGTTCCCAAGCCGGCCACCCCCAAGTCACCAGCCCCCCTCAATCTTGCCATGCCACCCTGCTGGGGCACTGAAACCGATGTACCACCATGGGCTGCAAGCCCAGCTTGGCAGGCAGGTGGCTGGACTGCACACAGTAGCTTCAGTGCAAAGAAACCAAGCACCACCTCCTTTGTAAACATTTGTTTCAAGCATGTCCCACTTGGTTATCAGCATCTAGTGCGCACTTTTTAATTGAGTAATTACTTTATCCATAGGTTAAACACTCACTGAATCCAATCATTGTATCACCATGCAGTCAGTACATGGTGTATATCCTTAAATGCCATTTCTGGGATATTTTCCATCTGTACATCCTCCTCAGGCAATAGCAGAGGACATAGAGACCTTCATTAGCCCTTTGATGGACTATAGACATCCTGCTTGTTAGTCTATTATCTAACTGCTTATCAGTCACATTCTCAAGCTCTCATTATTTTACTTTCACGCTGCCATAATTAGCCTCTACATTTTTCAGGCACTCATAATCTTGCTTCAGCTTACACACACAGATCGTACAGAGAGAAGGTTCAAATACTGATGCCATAAATGTAAGCCTTTTAAAGGTGACCTGTAAAGGACTGCTGATAAAAGAAGCTGGGAAGTTTCTTTTGTGTTTATTTTCATTTCCTTTGGGTATTGGCTGCTTTTCCTCCGAGCCCTCTGAATGTTGCCAGGGAACAAATCCTGCACACCTACCTGGTGCAAATAATTTCATTGACATAAGGTAGCTGCTCACAAAAGGTGAGGGGGATCCAGCTGGACTTTTAGATAAGGAAGATGCTTTCTTCCTGTTTCCATTCCTTGTGGGTATCTTTTTATCTCTTTTTTCCCATAATTTCAAGGAACAGTCCCAAATGTTCTTCAGAACATATCTTCCAATCTAGAGACAACAAGGGCAATTATTTAGAAAGAGTAGGAAGAAAACTATCCACTGCTTTCTCTGAGGTCTAAGGTTTCCTTCTCATAACCAAGTTTTTGTGATAATAAGATATGATGCTGGACAGTCCATTGCACTTTGAAAAGCCTGCAACGGTTAACAGCAAGTGTGAACACACAAGCAGGACTTTAATTATTGTCAATGCAGGAGGAGCTGCTGCTGCCTTGCGATCTGGCTCTGTCCACCGGCAATCCCTCTCAGTTTTCTTGTGGAACAGTGGAAAAACTAATAAGCAAAATCTGCTGCTGCTAAGGAACAGACTCATCATCAGCACCGTGAACTCACAGTAAACAAGAAAAGCAGCAAATTAGGAGCAGCCATTTCTTCGCATGCTGCTCGTCTAAGGAGGTTGGATTCTTTTCACTTCTTAGTGGTCCGTTCCCAGTGCCTTGTGTCTTTTGGCTCTACTAACTTCTTTTGAAATAATGTCTGAATTTTCCCAGGACCTCACCAGATGTCATCAGCTCCCAGGGATCAATTCTCAATGTAGTTTTCCTCTCTCAGTCTAAACCACCTGCATCTTTCAGTGCATCACACCTCCTGTTCTCCCCACACTGGAGCTCACCCTGGTTTACACAATTGTACGGGCTGGTATTTCAAGTATTTCTCTCCTTGTGAAATTGAAGCGAACTCCAGCTCATTTCATGAGCTATGTTTCACTTTATTCAGCAACAAGCACCTGTCAGCACAGAGAACAAGGTGTGGAATGTAGATAAAATCATGAGATCAATTCAGTTATACTTGTCTGTATTTCAAGAAAACAAATCATATTTATTACTTCATTTATATAATGCATCCTCCCTACCATGCTCACCACTATCTTTCTATTGTTAATACTATCAAAGGTAGTGACCTATGTCTGGGCATTCCAGCTCCATGTTGCTCAAATTTTAAATGCTTTTTATGAAAGCCACTTGCATAGCTATAATTGTCGTCTGCCAGGGAGGTGTCCGTTAAAAATACCACCTCCAGGGGATTCATTACTGCCATAAAAATTCATCCCAGGCTGAACACAGCTAAAAGGTACTCCTTTTCCCACACCAATACCATGCAGAAGCAGAGTATTGGCATCAGTTTATCACCCCTTCAGCTTCAGTATACTGCTAGAGAACATTAGAAGTAGAGCAGGCAGCAGCCCCTGCAGTGGGGTCCCCACTATGTCCCAGTCTAAGATCATGCTTTTAGTCTCACATAACTTCACCCAATTTTGCTGTTAAGGCTTAAGACTTTGGAGGTGAGTTGCTGCATCTTAGAAACTGAAAAGCCATGTTAAAATTTTTACAAAGGTAATTTCAGCTGTTGTCACAAATGACATAAAAGAAAACAGTATTGTTTTGCTAGTAATGACGATGGTCCCCTCCTCTAAGCACCCCTCCTCCACTAGGTGTGGGACTGCTCCACTGAGAGACCTTAGCAGCACTGTGTTTTACTGCAGAGATCCGTTGGCTTGATGGAGAGAGAAAAGCATCACCCAGGAATAAAAGAGGTGCCTTTTGCTATTATCATGAAAATCCACACACATTTGGCCAAGTTATAAACCACAGGTGGTCACTAACTGTGTGTTCCTCATTTTCTGGATGCCTGACTTGAAACCCTGGGGGCTGATTTGCAAAGTGCTGAGTGCTGGAAGCTGTAATTGAAGTCTCTGGGAGCTGTGCTTTGAACATATATTGAGCTATAAAAACACTAAGTACTCAGAAACATCAAACTGGGGCCCCAAAATCAGTGGGTCCTTTGACCTTAATGTCCCTGTGACTCAGCTCCCCATCTGTAAAATGGGAATACTGCCACCCTCTTGTCTCACAGGGGTGCTGTGAATTCAAATCCACGGATGTCTATAAAGTACTCAAATGCTCTGCTGAGAACACGGCTGAAACACCCAAGAGCAAATCAATAATTTTGTATTCAGTACACTGTTTGGATGGTGTGAGGTAAATAAGGCCTGGGCCACACTTTGAATGATATGGCCAGATGTCTCTGAGCAACATGCAGTAGGGGAAAAAAAAGAAAATATAAGCTCATGTAATTAAAGACTGTCTTGTAATGTGTTTACACAGGGGACCAGAGTTGCGGTTATGTGGGCAACTTCAGCTTTGGCATTTACAGAGCAAGAAAAATAACATTGCTACTGAAGGATGGTGAACAGTGAATTGCTGACACTCAATACTGCGCAGGAGGTAGGTGAAAAGTGCAATGATAAATATATCTCACGAAATGTGTAAGTTAAAGACCATTATTCAGGTGGCAAAGCAGAGCTAGGACACGCTGGAAGGAAGGATGCCTGCAGAGCTTTTACTCACTGCCTCCGCATTAGGATACCACTCTTAATTACATAATTGTATATTTTGCCTTGGGAACACTTGCTCAGCACAGACCACATTTCTTCAATATTTTGTTTGTATTCTTCTATGTACTCGCCTAGCTCTTACTCTGCTGCACATTATTCAGTCCATGCTATGAAGACAGAACTATTAACTTCTGAGTGAGTTCCTTATGGCTCTGGCACTAATTCACAGTTAATTTACTTCCACGGTACATACAGGCAAGTCACGGAGATATTAAGCCAAAAGGAACCACTAATTTGGGACTCGATTTGATTTTTCAGAGGGGGTAGAAGGCTTTGCCAATCGATGCAGTAACTATTTGCTGGTAGCAGACAAATCCTGAAACTCAAGGACCTGAGATGCTATTCCAGGTACTCTGGAGCAGGGAGGGAGACATTTGCTGTGATGGACACACATAACTGTATTTACTGACGCAACACGTGACCTTCTTGCTCATCTCTGCTCTAATCTGTCCAGCCTCTCCCTCACAGTCCCCCTCACTTCACCAAAGTGCTTCCTTCCTCCGTTCCTCAGTCACTTAAGCACAAGCCATTAATTCCTGCCTGGCAAGTCAGGTCCCAAGCTCCACCCCCCTGTGTATTCCTCAAAACCTGCTCAGTCCTGCACATGCTGCCCCAGCCTCCTTCCCAGAAGCATTTCAGCTCCTTTATCTGAGCTCCCCTCTCAGCCTCCCTACCCCCTCCAGCTTTATTCCTCCTCTACTTAGGACATTTTTCTGTCATCTAAGAAATATTTACTGAGCTTATATATGCTGCAGATTTAAAAACACTTAAGAATTGGGCTAAATTTCTCAAATCATCAGAGAGAGAGAGATGGAGAAGATATCCCTTTAAAAAAATGTGAGCCCCCACTCAAAATACCATCTTTCAGTCCCAACTGGTGATGGTAGAATTTTGAAAAGTCACGTCACCAGAATTTAGCATGTACTTTTCCCTTAACCCTGTTAAAATTTGCTTTTCCTGAGAATGATGAACTTCACTTTACAGCAGACACACAACAGAGAAAACTTCAGCCTAAATCAAGGTTTGGTAGATAAGAATAAATATTTAAAGAAAGAAAATTGAAAAAAGAAAGAAAGAAAAAAACTTTTAATAAGGAGAGATAGACAGAGTTTGCAGCCTCACCAGCTATTTATGCAATACAACCTTCCAAGTCTCAACTGTGCTCTGAAAAGCAGATTTTGGAAGACGCTTTGAGGGGGGGGCCATATCATAGGTGTGTTATGTATCAGAAACATTGCATTGCACCTTATGAACAGATTCAGTTTCTTTACTGAGCTTTGGCACTTTACTACTTCACTGTGTGCCTGAAGCATTCTGAAATAATATGTTAGGGTGAAAGAAATTGTTGCTTCTTCCAGCAAGTGGCTGGAAAAAAAAAAAAGGAAGAAAAAAGGAAGGAAGAAAAAACAAGAGGGTGGGAAGAAATACAGTTTCATCAGTAGCTTTGATGTAGTCAGCCAGCAACATTCAATGTCACTGGTGGGCAACACCAATGTTTTGCCCCATGCAAAACTGATCATACCTGGAGCCTTTCTGAATGGATCTGTATGCTACAGGTGCTGCAAGATACAGTATATCTTTCCTGTTAGTTTAAAAAATAAACAAACACACACACACACACACACACACACACACATTTATTAACTCAACAACTTGTTCTCCAGAGGCCATTGTGATCCATATTCAGCTCTTCTGACACATCACAACTACAACACTGGCAAAGTACTTGAGATTAATTCTAGTAGTAGAAAATAAAAAAGTCTAAGTTGTTTTCTTTTCCGTATGATGGGTAATAAGAGCAATGTTAAAGCCCAGGCTTAAACTTTTCACAAGTGCAAGTAAAATTTCTTGTTCTGCTTGGGTCCATGAGGAGAAGTCAGACATCATCTCATCCTTGTCTAAATTTCTCCTTTAATTTAATGTTTTATGTGGGAAAGATGGCCTTCAGATCTCAAAGGGAAAGCCCATCAAACCACAGATCCCGAGGCAGCCAGCCCCATGTGGCCTTCGCACACAGGCTCAGACCCAGCCAGTCTCCAGCCTCAGCCACAAACTGGTCATAGGCAAACCTGTTTGGCACACCAAAGGGGTAGGAAATTCTTCAGATGGGGTCAGGTCCTGATACTTCCAGCCACATCAGAAATATTTCATACGATGCCTATTTTTTCTATACAGAGCAATTACACCAAGTCAGAAAGTTGCCAGACACCTGGGCCAGATGTCTGTTAAGCCCAGCCCTGGCTTTTCCCTTCCCAAGTTTTGTGATCACCAGTCATTTCCATGGCCGGGAGAAGACTTGGCCTCCTGGCAGTGACCTGGCTGCCAGTGCCTCACCTGCGATGGCTGTTCACAAGCGATAAATGGTTCAAGTGTTCAAAGGGGAAATACAGGTGAGAGACAGGAGGCAGAGAGGGCACAGGTTTGCACTTCTGCATGATGTGATGTGATGGCAAAGAAATAAATAGTTAACTGCACAACAGAGCCATAAGTCAAGTTTTCTGTCTTTCTGCTATCTCCTTAGTTTTTGCTTTTACTAGGTTGGCTACTTAGCCCCATTATTGCTGCTTGCCGGTTCCTATGGTTCAACTCAAACGATGCCTCATCATCCTTCTGCTACTTACTCAAATTAAACAAGTCCCACCACTCTGGGGCTTGTCAGATAAAGACAGAAAGGGAAGGAGCCTAATGACAAGCGCAATGCAAAACGAGTGGATGCTTTGAGTAATTGCTTCCTTGCCTTGTGGAAAACAGTCGTCCCTTTACCCTCCAACCCCATGTCAAAATTTAACCTTGGAAATAAAGATTTCACAGAAGGAAAAGCACTTAAATAGCCAACTGTTTTGATGCTTCACTTCTCCAGAAATGAGCTGTTGTTTTTGATATAGTTATTATACCACATCTGTCTTCTAAATCACAGAGCAATATTAGCATCTAGCTTTTGCCATAATTTATGAACATCTAAGTCATTTTCCTGAATTTTACAAGTGAAAATGTCACCATCTCTCCAATATCTGTATACTGGTGTATGTATTTTACTTTTTTTTTCTTTCCTCCAGAAAAATAAAAAAGGAAAGAGCAAGCACTCAAAACCATCGGAACAAAGACGAGCTGCTATTAACATTACTTTCAGACTAAGCAGAGGTTTGCAGTGTTAGATGCCATTCCCCTTACCCCATCCCCCACTCATACCGTGTAGAGGTGATATTTGTCTTGCAACAAAAAAGAAAAAAAAGGGGGGAGGGAAGAAAACACTGCATCTTTGAGACAAATTTTACAGCACTCTGAATGATATGTACGCTTTTTATGTTTATGAAACCACCATCTAGCGAAAAATAGCAGCCTAATATTTTGACACGAAGGTCATTTGAAAGTTTTACTGCCTGCAAACCCGATCTATTTTGTTGACAAAAGGCTCTCTCAGGGCTTTTTAAGGTGCCCCAGCCTGCTCAACTTTCTCTCTGTCTAGCGTTTCCATTTCCCTTCCTCACCCCCTCCCACCAGACTAATTACCAGCTCATTAAGGCTGTCCTAATGAATTATGTTACAGCATTAAGAAAGGGCTTGGAATAAATGCTCATTTAGGTACAGGAGGAGGGACAGAGAGATTACTACTTTTGTCAACCTTGCCAGTTGAAGCTAATTTGATCTGACCACACTCAACACCCAGACCTCCTGCCTCCCCCTAAAAAAATCATAAATATTTCAGACGAAATGAATTTTAGATTGATATAAACATGCTCTTGGGAGGAATTGCCTTCCTAAAGCCACAGAAAGAGAAATACTCGGGAAGGTTATACTATGTGGACGTCTGAGCTCGTGCTCCGTGAGCTGTGCTGCCTGCGCCTGCAAAGAGCTGAGGAGTAGCTGGGGTTGCAGGATGCTCCCCTTGTTCAGAGTGGCCAGGCAGCAAGGCAAAGGGAATCCCCACTGGCCAGCATTTATTAATTCAAGGCGATTCTGAAATACCTTGGATGACTTACAAAGCTAGGCAGAACAGCTTCTGTTTAACATCACTGCACACTGCATAGTGAAATTATTCCCATTTCTCACGCAGAAGAGCAGCACTGGCTCCACAAAGAATGCCGCGACCCAGCCAAAACCAGGAGCTGCAAAGGGGAGTGAGAGTATCCAGTTCACAGGTCAGGGCTGGACCCTTAACGTGCTGCTTTCTCAGACAGAGCTTTATCAAAGACCCTTCGCCAGCATCTGTTCTCGCTTTCGACACTTGATGCACTAACATGTTGTCTCGTTTTTGAAAGGCAAATCTTGTTTTTTATTAATATCTTGCTGTTCTTTTGTTAAACAGGTATATATTGGTACCTGGGCTTTGGTTCTGGCTCTCCAGATGGATTTTACAGCCTGCAACACTCCTCATGCAAGTTTGCTTTTCTTCTTGTTGGGTCTTTTGATGTAAGTAGGTGTAATTCACTGCATAAGAAATGCAAGGACAATGGTGCCAGAAGTCTTTCCCTGAGACAGTGATGATCAAAAAAAAAAAAAAGTGGTGCTTCAGATAGGCTTGAATTTCCTCAAAATACACAACTGAGATTAATTTTCACCACATCCATGTAAGGTTTTCAGCCGTGGTCAAGGTAGCAATTTGCACACACTTCAAAATCGGATCTGTAACTGATAGATGTATGCCAAATATACAAATTAACATAAGACAGCTGAACATCAGTCAGATAAGGACTTATTCTATGCTCCTGAAAATATCTATTTTTTGAAAGCTCTCATTACTTTCAGATTTTAGCAAAGAATCATTAAAAGCAGATCAGTTAATACAGTGGCCTCTGTCTTACTGTGCTTATGTACTACTGGTTTTTTTCCAAATGCTTCTTCAGAAGAAGTCACAGACAGCAGAAAATGTTCATTTTTAGGGGTATATTTTAGCTGTGCCATATTGCATTTTTAATGACTTCATGAGCACCAAGCAAGAGTAAATATACATGCAAGCCTATGAGCTGACATTTCCAAGCAGACCTCAAAACCTTTTTAGCAGCAAAGGTAATAATTTAAGCTGTCTCTTGAAATAAGAGGCCACACCAATCCAGAGCTTTTTTATTTTAAAATCTGTCAATAACTGGCTACTTTTTAGCAAGAATTAAACTGCCTTTAGGCAGCTTGCACATCTAAGAGCAGCTACTTTCTGGCTGGAACTGGACTGCAACAGACTATTTTTATTTTTTTTAAATGCACACACACCCCCCTCCAGGATTTAGAAGATGCTACAAACTAACCTTTATTTTATGCCCATTCATCATCTTCTACTCATGAAAATTAATAGTAATTGCATGCAAGCTTGTGCATACAGCTCCCTGCATTACATAGACACAAGTATATATGTTGCATAAACAAAGAGGAAATATTAGAGGGAGACATCTTCCACACTAAGAGACAACCAAGCAGCCAAGCAGTAGATTATTCTTATCATTGTTTTGCAGTAAAGCAGGAAAGAGAAGCGCACATAAGGCAATTTCTGCCAGAGCAACAGATGACAGGGCTGTTGCAGGACAAAGAAAAAATAAAGTAAGTAAATTTTCCTTTCGCTCAACTCATCCCTCCCTCATCCCAAGTTTCTTCACTTTTTTGTCTCTTTTTAATTTGGCCCTTTTTGATCTTTATTTCCTTCCTTCTCCTTTAAAAAGAGAGAGAAGTGGCTGACAGGGAAGGGGAGGAGTGGGGGGGGGAAATGTCCTCTCTCCCTGCTTTAGAGGGTGGGCAGAGGTGTGCCAGCAGTGGAGTGACAGAAGCCGTTGGGACCCTGACAGCAAGGCAGACCCGAGAGTTGGGCGGTCGCGGTATCAGCTGGGGCCATCGGCACGTCCCACTGCCTATCGGCGCTGTGCCTGGCAGCTGGGGAGATACATTTAGATAAAGCAGCCAGCAATTGTTGATAACAAGTCCCTCAAATGTCAGGCAGCACAAAGGGCAGCATTGATTGCTGCTGTACAGCCCGCCTTTCCTTTTCTTTGGTGCTTTATTTTTTCCCCTCTTTTTAATATAGCAAAGACTCTGGCTGGGATAATCTGCCTGCAGAAAAGGCCATTGTGCTGCTACATGCATTGTGTTGTTCATTAAATAGAATTTATCAATGTTTCTCTGATTCCCTTTCCTTTCTCCTCCTCTTCCCCTCCATCCTCCAGCTGCTACCCAGCCTCTTCTTCACAGAGGTGGGCCTGATCCAGCAAAAAGGACAGACAACAAGTCCTAGATCAGACATATGGGCTCTTTGAAATCTATGGTATAGATTTCCTCCTCTCTCCCACAGCTTTGGATGGGTGCCTGAAGCTAACACTCATCTCAGCTTTCATTTATTTCTGACACGGAACAGGCATAGCTGACATTTTGGGGCCATTTTATCCCCAAAGTTAAGCCAATCTGAAAATGGAAAGTATTTTGAATCTCAGGCATTCAAGACATTCTCTCATTTGAGCTACCCAGGCTAGTTCTAGCAACCTACAAAGCTCAAAGGCAACTCCTTGAGGTATGCAACCATGCTTGGTAGAAGCTTCTGCCCTGGCCAGGGTCAACCCACCTTCTGCCCTGAGATGGAGCTGGGACTTCACTACAAGAAGCTGCTCCAGCGTAAGACACAAAACATAAAGGGGTGAACTGAAGGTGTATTCGACATTAAAGGGCTCCTGTGCTCCAGCTGCTGATGCCTCTAGTGGTTTTCTTTGATTTTTCATCCTCAGCTTCTCTTTCCAGAAAATGAGAATAATGTATTGCCAGCTCCCACACTCCAGCAGTGGGTTGCAGCAGCTATCCTGTTGGTGTTTACAAAGCAGCACAAGACACCAGAAGGCTCCCAGAGGTCAAGCAGTGACACATTTCCAGCCCATTGTCCAGGACTGTCCTTCACCACAGCTCCTTTCTTCTCCATGTGTGACAGAGAAAGGGGATCCAGTCTGCAGCACAAGAAGGAGCTTCAGCACTCGGGCA
The DNA here is from genome assembly GCF_949628215.1 of Phalacrocorax aristotelis. Lineage (NCBI taxonomy): Eukaryota > Metazoa > Chordata > Aves > Suliformes > Phalacrocoracidae > Phalacrocorax > Phalacrocorax aristotelis. Next base: position 76,894,752 of record NC_134278.1, on the reverse strand, counting down.
TGCTTTCTGCATTCACATCAGCACGTTTCCCTCTCACTGTCTTTTAAACTGATGTGAATTTAAAGCCAAATCTTTGCTTCAGTAATGAACAGACTGTTCCCAGCTATAAAAAAAATACAATCCCTGACACTTTATAATCATCATTTTAATTATTATAATTTTAGGACTCATACTTCACCAATAATAGGGCTCAAACAAAAAGTGTGGTGTCCCCAGAGAGATAAATGACAATAGGTTTTGTCTCATATGCTTGCTATAATTATGGCTATTTGATCTGATGCAGTTTTACGCTTTAATATTTTCAGCATTGGTGTTCTGAATTTAAACCTTTCTAAGGGTCCTTCTGAGGCCTGGAGGATTACATCTGGTTCCCTGCACGGAATTGTTTCCAATATTCTGTGCTCCTGTGCAGGAGCAAGGAGTTTGAAAACATCCACCTCGAGCAGCCACAGAGGTGGCCATGGCCATGAGCGGCATCCCTGGGCAGCAGCTGCTCTGCAGGGAGAGCAGGATGCTCCTAGGTAAGGTGCTCAGCACTAACAGCTTTATCAGCTCCTAAAAGCTAAGTGGGCAGGATGAGTCCTCAGGGGGACAGATGACATGGGCAGGGCCGTGACATGGTGGACCTGTCCCTTCCTTGCAACAGGGAACAACTTGTTCCCTGTTTACCAGGGTAAGGCAACATGATGTCTGTCCTCTGTCAAACCAAAGGTCTGCCTCGCTGGTCTCTGACAACAGCAGCGGCAGCTGCCTGGGGACAAGTGTAGGTATCACTTCATAGTTGGAAGCACAGGGGCAGGCACATAGTTGCACTTCTGTGCTATATCCTCCCGGTGTCTATCTGGAGATTGCACTTGCAGCTCTGTTTAGAGCTGCTTAGCAGTTCCTGACGGATTTTTCTACCCTGAATTTGTCCTACCCTTTTTGAAGCCAGTTTTGCAGTACAAGTGAAGTTAAGCGTTCTCCTTTTTCAAAATAAATACTACTATTTTGATATAAGAAAGGAAGGTTGGCAGAAATAAAAAGGATTTTCCCCACGGAAATGGGGGTTGGCAGCTCCTATAGCATGCTGATCTTTCATACATTTTCCTTCAAGTCTGGAAGTGAAGGGGACAGGAGAGAGAGTTTGTCTTTTCAGATGCAGCTTCTTTGATCAGCGTCATTCACTCTGGAGAATGGAATATTGAATTCCTTTTGCAGTCAGCCTGTGCTTAAGCGCTTTTGAGTCTGGCTGCAGTTTGTGGACTTTGTGAAACATGAGTATCCCTCCTGCCTCCCCTTCACCTTTCTTCCCTGACACAGAGATTTTTAAAGGGCATCATACTGCCTGACCTGAGAAATGGGATGTTCTAAAATGTCCCTGGCCATTGATCGCATACACGTGGGTGTGCAGGGAAGTTGGGCAGAAGTACAGCAATTCTTAAACTGGAGGGCTGCCTTCTCACCCCAAGCTCATGGGTAGAAAATACAGGAGAGGGAAGTCATAGTCATGTGTGGCCCAGGTATAAATTCAGGAGCAATCTATGTTGCTGAAGTGAAAGGACCTGAAGCAAAAAAAAATCTATTAAACTCTTACGACTCAATTTTTGGCAAGGGGCTGTATTTTCAATTATCCTGAGTGTCTGTTAATGCTTGTATAACCAAGTCTGCCAGTTTTTTCATTGCAAACCACAAATTTCAGGAGTGTGTAAAACTCTGCCATGCAAATGCATAGCCCACAGTGAAACTTGGCAGATAAAGCTTTAGCCAGATAAAGGTTTTATAATAATCTTTGTTTAAAACAAAGTTAATTAAATTTGGGTTTAAGCAGAGTTTCAACCATTTTTAAGTTACAGAATAATGCCAGGACTTAATTGCACCTTTTATCCAAAGATCTTTAAGTACTGAGGCATCGCGTAAGCTGCAGAGCCCATAATTTGGGAGGTTTGTTCCCTCTTATGCTCACCCCAGAGCAGGAACAGGGAGGCACTGGCCTCGGTCTCCCTCAGAAAGGCTGCCCGTGGCTCTTCGCATGGCTCTGCAACATCCAGCTGTTTCAGCAACCACTGCAGACAGACAGCAGGAACTGTGGAGTCAGCACTATGGGGATCCTAATGACTAGCTTCTCTCCTGCCCCCCAGCCCAACCCAGAACCCACCCCGTCAAGAAGAGTTGCTACATACTGTATGCTGAACCCTGCTCTGCACAGCTCTATTTTGCCCAGGTGGAACACAGCACATGATAAATCAAGGCCTGGAATTTTAAATGCCTCAGTTAAATTGCATGGTAAATTAAAGACAAAAAAAAAAAAACCAAATCAGAAATATAGTGCTGTTGTGAGTTCCAGTCAACTTCTGTACTAGGGAGGGAGATATTGCCTCAGAGGCTTTAATTTTAAAAAGTATATGTTCCCCAAGCTGAAAATCTAATCAATTCATCCATACTGTGGACTAATTACTTTTGCTATTTTCTATTGCAGTGAAGACAGGGAAGGAGCAAAATATATTTGGTCTGCTCAGGAGTGGCTACTCTACTACATACAACATAGAAAAATGACTATATTTTATCAAGGCATGAAATTGCTTTAAGAAATGGAAATAAGAAAAAAAATCATTTAGTGCCAAGAGTGAAAAAATACTGTCATGACAAGATACTTTCTAACAGTACTTAGCACCAAGTTTTATAAGGACAGATCCATCTTCTCCCTGTTTTATAGCTGAGAAAACTTGAAAACTTGAAGTGGTTTTGGCTTGTCCTAATTCAGGGACTTAACAAGTGCAAATTTCAGTTCAAGCTGACCCTAACCCCACCTCCTTGTGTACACCCAGCCCTTGCTGGTTATCTGAGAGTGGGACAAATAGTCTGTTGGACCTTTTGCTCTGTACATGAGACTACAGCCATGAGAAAACCACAAGGATACAGGAGAGTTTTGAATATCTACATTTGCTTATCAACAAGGAGAAGATAAACACAACACAGAAATTTTGCTTCTCAGGCAAGATACCAGTGGCCTCCCTGATAGCACCGGACTACTCTGAAACCTCGCTGGGGCTGCAAGCCTTTTACACACACACCACCCAACAAAAGCTGCGCAAGCACCACTCAGCAAATATTGGATTATCTTGATTTTGTGCAATTGCTTGCTTGCATGCTTTACCAACAGTTCAGCTTCCCCAACTGACAAATGCTGAAACAGGACACTGTGCCCAAGTTTCTTTCATGACACAAGCCTGAGCAAATTTAGGAAGGGCAGCCCTTTGAGAGCAGTCATTTTGTCCCTTCAGGAAATCTGTCTGTTGACATTTGATAGGCACAAACAACGGTGCCTCCGCTGGGACCTGGCCTGCAAGGAGCTCAAACTATTTCAGAGCGAGCTGTACGAATACTTTAGTTAGCCCTAGGTAGTTACAGTAGGGAAAATTCTTAGAAAAAGTTCTTTTACATGGATTAAACCAGGGCAGGACCTATTCTTTCATGTGTGGGGGTGGGGTGGGTGGGTGATCTGGGAGTGCTGATGCTGGCTTGCACGGTGGTGCACTAGTTCCTGACTGGGACCTCCGGGTATTACTGTAATACAAGTAGCCCAAGTAAACTCTGTTCCAGTGTCAGCAGCCTGTGGTTGGGCACCTGAAGGTGCTGGTATGATTTGAGAACTTGATCTCATTCATCTCTGACACCTTTTGCAGGTATCTCCAAATTCCCTTTGTATTTACTATTTAGTTGCGTTTTAACCTGTGCCCTTTTTAACTGTTTCCATACATTGTCACACAACATGGAGGAAGGCCTGCTGAAAAGCATGGTCCTGACAGCATGGTATGAACAGGGCTCTAGATTACTGAGCTACTAGCAGGAGGATGGGAGGTTGTGGAAGACACCAGCCCCAAAGGCCCCATTGATAATATGCAGCAACAGCTAGAGGAGCTCACGACTTTTTCTTGAGTCCCTGTGGAGCCCTACTGCCTAATCCTGCCAAACAGCACCAATGACAGGGACGGTACAGTCCTGAAGTACTGCTGTGGCCAGTGCCAGCAGCAGAGCTCCAGGGGTGGTAGTGAGTTACTTTCCAACAAATCCATTTGCCACTCACTCCCACTGTAGGATGCTCCTATCTGAGGCCCCCAACATGAGGAAGTCCCCAGCCACTTCTCGTGCTACTGGAGCAAGAGCAACATGAAGCATTCTGGGCATTTCTTCCCCTAGGGCTGAGTTTCACCTTTTTGCCTTGTGCCATCTAGGGCTGGGCAGGAATAACACAGGGGACACTGAGTGGTGAGTGGAGCTGTGCATGGTTTAATTGAAGCCCTACAGAAGCAGTCTTAAGACAGATCCCATCTCAGATCACCTTACACAAACAAAAATCCTGAACTCATTCAGCACTTCTGCAGCTCAAAGACATGAGAAAAAATTTCATTTTAGTTGTGGATATTGAGAGACATCCATAAGCTGTGAGGCCATTTGCAGACTCAAAATGTAACAACGTATTCAAAACACTAATACAAAAGGACAGGGAGATATTCAGAAATAGCTCGTTTTGTCTTTGAGCACATACCAAATAGGGTGATAGAGAATGACCATGAGAAAGTAGGTAGTGAAGCAATCAAGAGTACAATTGCTTAATAGAAATTTCTGAAAAATTGTATAAAACTATTCTTTACAGTCTAAAATTATATTGGGTTTAAGAAGTAAAAAACTAGAGGAAATCTATAACTCTACAGGTTATTAGAGGCGGCAATTAGGCAAGCAGAGATAGGGAATTATTGAAGATTTAACTGGTCAGTGGGAGTGTGGGAAACTTGAAAGGAAGCAAATCTTTTTTCCTCTCCTAGGAGAGCAAAGAAGGAGGGGGAAGCAGCAAAGGGAAGAAGCAAGGCAGCAAGCTATCTTACTGTGGAGACCCCCAGTTGCAAGGAGGCTGAGATCAGACTGTGTTTTGTTCTGATTTACATGCTTATACAGGATTTTTACTTGGGTGGAGAGAATGAGTGATTTTTTGCCCCATTTTCTAGTCCTTTATACTGCTCTGGTGCATAGGGTTTCTACCATCACAATGTCTTTGCAATGACAGCCAGCTTGGGTTTTCCTTCACACGTCTGCTCGCTCCCTCACCACCACTTGAGTAGCTGTCACCCTCTTCATCACTGCAAGGGAACAAATTCCTTCCCGACCAAGCTGGGATCTGACGTTCTATTTCTGTCTCTCTCTGCAATGCAAGTGCTAGGTATCGGAAACAAGGCTCTAAGATCAATCATATTAAGTCAGAAAAGAAAAACAAAACCAAAAACCCAAAAATACTAACCACAGAAAATAAACATTCAGAAATCCAGAAAATGCAGGCAGATTTAGCAATACACACAGAAACACGAAGAATGATTCGTTTTGACTGAATTATTATGAGTTGGTAAAAATGCTAGTGTTTGCAGAGGGACAATGCTTTCATAAATATATATTATATATAAGAGAAATTAATTTTTCATCTCTAATCAGGGTTGATTTAGAATGTGTCAGCATGTTCTGTGCCTTACAGCCTCCTCTTGAATCTGATACCTAATCCAAGTCTCAAAAGCAGAGAGGCAGAATGCCAATGATCTAGGTAAAAATGCAAAAAGCAGCAGCAACTCTTGCCTGTGGCATTGTAAAAGTCGAACCACTGTAGCAGATCCTACCACCTAATGAGCTGGAAGAAGGGGAGATCTCAGCTCCGAGATATAGGCTTCCTTAAAATATGTGGCATCAAGGCTGCAGCTTGCAGGCAAGAATTCACTCTTGAACCCCCTCAAGCAACTGGATGATGCCAAGCTTTGAATGTCAGGCCCTGTCATTGTAGGCACAGCACAAATGCCCTGCAGTAATGCCACCACCAAGGCAGCACTCAGTTCTCAGAGCACCAGCAGCACAGTTCATAGGAAAACCAGCAAATAAAATAGCACTTGAATATGAATCCGGAGACAAAGCAGAAACTGCAATCGATTGGGAACATGCAAGTCAAGACTGAGAAAAATAACAGTGAGGAGGGCTTTTTAGTGCTGTTGCAGGAATCTGTTGTTGGATGCCATGAAAATGAAGGACTCTGCCCAAGCTGCAGCAGGCCTGGCAAGGTTGGGCTTTCAAATAGCAGCTCAACAAGCAGCAACATGGCCAGCAGTGATCTCTGATCATTCCGGCCCAGACACCCTCCTAAATACAGACTTCTTGGACACTTTAAGACAAGATTCCTTTTAGCTAACTCCGGCTATGTAAAGGGTAAGCATGTAAGAATAAACAAGTCATCGCAAGCTTTCTCTGTGACAAAGAAAGAGCAAGTCACCTTTGGATGACAAATCATCCTGCCTATTTCAGAAGTCCTTCTAAAAAGGGCTGAGTTGCCCTCAGATGATACCACTCTTTTAGCTATAGAGGATGCCTAGACAGCTGGCTTAGAACTGATGACTACACTTTAAATGGCAAAAGCCATTTTAGAGGAATACAAGCCTAATATTGAGCCTATGTTCTGACTGGGCCTTTTAATTGATATCCAGCTCATGTACTGGTTTCTCTTATGCAAATATCCAACAGAATATAAGAAAAAACTATAATCTTACTCTAAAATTAAATAGAGGTTCACCTTTCTTCTTTTTAGTGCTCTTTCACACTGTTAGAATGGGAGATTGGGCTCCTATGTTCTACACAGCTTTTGGTGCTCAGAGTGGAGCAAACCAGCTCCGCACATCAGACATCTAACATATGCTGTTTACATAACACTTTCAGCTGTGCTGCTACTCTCTCTGAACTCAATAGTTCCCAAAAATTTGGGATCTTGCAAATTGTTCTATCAAGAAGAAGCATTTGGCAGAGGAGCCTCGTTTCTGCTATAGAAACCCTGCTCTCTGACAAGGAACACCAAGTCCTGTTTGCCAGGTGTCATACAACAGGAGATCACTTCTTCATTTGCATCTTCCTATCACCACACAATCTGAAAAATGCTCTCTCTTGTGGCCTTTTCAGGGTTACAGAAGGTAGCTGTGCCCGAAGTTTTCCTCTGTGCTTTTCTCCCGTTATTTCCAAGGCTCAGTGTTTCTTCTGTGCCGTGAATACCTGAAGGGTCCAAGAGGTTCCTCTGACCTGGACACTAACAGGCATATAGACCATCACCTGAAGAGCATTACAATGCCCCAAAGCATTTAACTGTTTGAAGAGGAGGACTGCAGTTGTCCCGAAATTCAAAATAGAGCTATCATTGGGTCATGCCATAATCTGAGGCTGTGGTGACAGGAACTTTTTTTAGTGCGTGCAAGTGTGGTCATAGTTTAGGCCAAGATAAATTGAGACCTCTGGATCACTGCAATAAATAAAACTGTAACTAATAACATTAGCAGGACCTTTCCAATTTCCTCTCTATTAATTCTAATGCATATTCCCAAGAGAGATGTCAGAGTGATGTGGGTCTTATTTAAATCATATAGTTTTGGACTCATGCTCTGTTACCTTCTGTATCCAGAATACGTAATGAGAAAACCATGTACACCGCTATCTCCAGCTTCTTGTCACCATTACAGCATACTCACAGGGTTACTCATGCCATTGTTATGAAGTTATTAAAACCACGCGCAGCCTGCTTCTATTTCTGGTACCGGCTCGACGTCGTGGGGAAAGCGCTGTCCTTTCCTAAGTGGAGTCAGGCTCCCACAGAAACTATGCTGTTATCTTGGATATGCCCTCTCCAGCAGCCAGTCCCCAGTGGCCACTTCTGGAGGCCTTAAAGGTGCATTTTCTGTCTTTGTAAGAGCCCTCCTCAGTAAAACAGGTCTTTTTTTCTCAGGGCTAGAACTCAAAGCAAAACAAAAACTGGTGTCCCGGATGGAGCAAGTCCAAAGAGGTGGAGAGAGCTGTGTTGCCCCTGCTTGAACCACTCACATCCAGCACATGCTCCTCTGAAAAGAACATCTAGAAGCGACTTTCACCCTGGCCAAAGTGAGAGTGTTTCTTATCTGCAAAACTGGATTGAACTGCTAAAGCAAGATTGAAAATAAGAGGAGAAAGGGAAATAAAGGATAAAGAAGCAAGATCCTCTCTACATTTCAAAACAAAACAGGAAACCTATTAACATGTAAATGAATAGACTATCTTGGTTGAGAAATCCTTACGAACAGTTGTACACTGGACAGAAATTAATTTTGACCCTTATTACCGAAAGCCACCCTGCTTGTGACAGGGTGTGAAGACAGAGAAGCAGATGCCCTCCAGACCAACTCCTCTTCTCTGGCTACCTGCAGTTGGGAGAGACTAGACTTGGCGACCCAGGTGATTTTTGCTGCTTTTATTTTCTTTAATAAATAACATTAATATATTGGTAACAACAACATAAATAAATGAACCTGGAGCAAGGCACGGGCATAGCAGTTAGCTGTATAGGTCAGCACCCTGCAGTGTGCAGCAATCTGCCTATTTTGTATCTGAGGAGATAAGAAATACTCATTCCAGCCTGAATAGCCACCTCAATAGCCTGCAGAGCTCCCACTGCAAGAGAAGGTTGTCACATGTCTGGGGGCTGCCCTGCCAGCAACAGCACAACCGAGGTCTCTGCTTAATGCCCACATCCCAGCTCTGCTCCTTCTCACTGCAGCACTTCCTTCTAATCCCCCAACTAGGCCTTTTGAATGGATGCGGCTGTACTTCCCTGGCATGGCCAGTTCTTAGTGTTATACCATTAATCTAGTGCTCTAATCATAGCTGCAGCTGAGGACTCACACAAGCATCTTCCCTGCGATTGTTTCTTTTCTAGTAGGTTTCTAGCTCTCAGGGAGAAGAGGTGAAAACATGAAATGAATACACATCAAACCAGGAAGCACAGAGGAAAAAAAAAACCTGAAAAAAAGTAATGTCTTCTCAGCTCAGCATGTATTCTGAGGGCACAGCTGAGGTTGGCAACCCGAGAGGCTTTGGTTACTGTGATGTGAGATACATGCCCAAAATTTAAGAAAAATTCGTGAATGCCAGTGACTGCAGGGGAACGGTAATTAGTTACAGGCAATGACAACAAAATTTCTCCTGAGACAGCAACATCAAAACTCACAGGTCTGAATAAAGTGGGTTTTTTTCTAAAAAAAAAGACATCATAAAGCCACAATGAGGGAGTGTGCTTGCTCATCCAAACACAAGTCTGAGTCAAGCTGAACCTTGTTTTTGAAGAGGAGTTTGAGGTATCTCTGCTGATGCTCCTGCCCAGCATGAAGGCAGCCTCTGTCAGTGTCTTTCTAAGCAAACTCTGCTGAGCAACTTGCCCATGAGGACTCAGCTGCTATTAAATAAAAAACGTTCCTCAGCTTGTGTGTTGTAGCACTTTTAACTTACACAGACCAGCTCAAACAGTACAAATGACCCACTTGCATAATGACACTTCAGAGTGGAAGGAAACAAGCACCGCTGCAAAGCCACCAGCTCCGATTCCTCCCCTAAACCTCCAGCAGGACCAGAGACACAATCACAGAAGAGCTCACCTCATTAACAGCAGTGATAGTAAGAGCCCCAGAAGTCTGCCTCATACGTACATGAGCGAGCACAGCACTGACACAGATGCAGCCACCTGAGTGTAATTTCAGTGCATCTTCAATCTCTTGAGCTGTATTGACTTAATGTAAAGATATATTACCTCAACTTTGCAATAAAGGCACACCCTCAACATTTATCCTCTGCTTCTTTTTCACAACATTTACTGATTTCACAGAGTGTAAATTCAGAGACTGGAACATAATCTTAACTCAAAGTAATTCATGGAGACATGCCTATTGAATGCCACTGGACAGAGCTTTTGTTCAAAACCCAGATTTTCAAAATATCCAGTCATTTTGTGGACAATTAGTGATCAAAAACTCCGATTTCATCATAATTGCTTTTAATTAAAAATAGATTTTCTCCCTAAACTTATCTACAAAGCCTTATTGTCAGTGTGCCAGCAATCTCATATCTGAATTCCCAACATCATATGCTGTACCTTTGAAGCTGAATAATACTGTATATCTTAGATCACCACCTGAATGGTCTTTTAGACAAAAAAAAAGCACAAAATGTAAAGTTACACAAAATGACAGAGAATTCATTCTAAGGAGTCACTATCCAATAGGAAACAACCCTCCACATTAATTCTCCTATAAGGGGCAATAACAAGAGGATTTTATCTACCTTGAATCTAAAAAAAATCAGCTCTGCCTGGTCCTCATGGGATACTTTCATCTAAGGCCTGGTATTGCAAAGTCATCCAATAGGTGATTACAGCAATCAAGAAGTTGGAGGGCTATAAATGGTGCAACTTTCACAGTCTACCAGAAACCTGAACTTTCTGTTCTGAAGGAAAGGAACAGAACTGAGAGACAGTAACTGCTGGGCATACCCAGCCATTAGAGAGCAAACTTGGGGAATATAAAGTAATACAGGCAACACATATTGGAGTTTCAATAAGGACAAAATGGAGCAATAAAGGATAAGAAACAAACAACCTAGAATTGGATTACCAAGTACAGTCTTACTAGATTTTTGCTCTGTATCCTACTTTATATTGCATTTCACCAGAAGACAGAATTTAGTATAAGCTGGGGAGGGAAGGCTACATGTGTAGGTGTGTGTGTTGTGGGGGAATGTTAGTAAGAGGAGAATAAGTGAGAGTTAATTACAAACATTTCTCAAATGACTATTTCTTATTTTAGTCTCAGAAACATCATTAACTGTATTAGTTTTCTTTAAAAAGGGTAGAGAAATGTTTTTCCTTTCAGCTGTTTTGCAGCAAGCAGGAAATAGGTATAGACCATGATAATAGAATATAATTATCTACTATCTTCAGAGGATTTCAAGATTTCTTTGAAGCTGCTGAGACAGACTTGGGCATACCCATTAGGACCTCTTTTGGTGAGAAAGGTGGGACAAGAAGTCTCTTTATTCCAAAGGCTGCCCACACACGAAATCTGCGTTTCTATGTGAAGGATAAACCATTCTCTCCTTTTACAGGTGGAGCGAGCCTTGGCTTATTGTTGTCTCTTTCTGCGTTTTACCAGCACCCAGCTCAACTGGGCCAGAATAGTAAAACAAGATCTTCTCACTGCGCTCCTTTGCAGCATGGTACTATCAGAGCAAGGGACATGATGTCAAGGCTGAGAAGTCTCACCTTAGTCTACTGTTAGGAGAAGTTGTAAAGTCACAGCCCAGTTCAGTGATGCCAAGCAACACATGTCATTTAAATGAAATGTTTAAATGACTAGACTAAGGTCCCGCTATTTCATCCAGATACATTCAAGGATATTGTTACCATCACATGCCACTTCTGCCCCAACCCCGAAAAAAAACTTACTGCAGCATGAGGTCTTGCTAGCCAACTATCAGCTACTCTATTAATGGACAATTAAAATGATTAATGGAATTAATCCGTTATGCAGACTGAGCACATGCTGTCTCCATTTGTACACCAAGTGAGAAAACAAGCAACTTGCCTACCAAGGGAGAGACCTTCTGACCCTGTACCATCTACTCCCCTTCCAAGAACAGGCAGACAGCAAATTAAGTCTAAACTCTGAAGTGTGTGGGTTTTTTTTAAACTACTTGACTTCTACTGCTCACCTCCTCAAGTCCTATAAATTTTGAGCTACCACCCTCTCCCCTCAAAAGCCCAGAGACTGAATCACACACTATGTCCAGGTTGGTTCATATTATTTAGGGATTTTTCTAAGAAATATGTTCAATGAGCTAAGGAACTAGTGCAACTACTTTTCCCTTGTGTGCTCTGATAATGGTTTTTACCTAGCAACAGCTGGGAACCAATAGATCTGACGTCTTTCTGGAGAACCTTGTGTTCCTAGGAAGGCCAATCATTGAATAGGATTCATTTTTTCCCTGAGCCAAGAGAGAGGTTGAGGTATTATAGATCTGTATGGTGTTAAAGATTTGTAAATAGCAGAGAATTAGCTTTCAGTAATTACCACTTCTTTCAGAAGGAACTGCAAAAGATATCTTTGAATAGACTTTGTTTGTTACAGTGGTAAAAAGAAAAAAGATAGAAACAATGAAGCAATCAGCAGAAGTTCCCCTTGTTACTGAAATATAACAGTTTAGATACGTGGCTTCCATTTCTGTGGTTTGGGACATCACAATTATGAGTGGAAGACTATTTCAATGAAATATTTTGTTGTTGCTGAAAACCAGCAATTCCCTGTAAATCAAAGCAACTGTAGGAATGCAGCAATTTCAGACACCTACTGATGGAAGACTAGGAACTTGGCACATTTAGTGCCGAATTACCAACACAGGATCCCTGTGGACCATTTGGCCAAATGCAAGCAAGGCAAGATATCTTCCAGGCTCCCTGAGGCAGAGCCCTGAGATCCCAGGCTAAACGAGTCATCCTTAGTGGGGAGATGGGGGTCCCAGGAGCTTTGGACTCCTGTCCTTCCCATGATAAAGCTGGCAGCCCAAAGACCTTGGCTGAACCAAACCCCAGCCTTAGATTTTGATGCTATGCTAAAATTCTTTTTCCAAGTTTTCAGACCTGTTTTTGCAGGTTTTTCTTTCCACAAATATTTCAGAAATTCTGCTTCAATCCAGAACAGTTTTTTTCCTCTCCCAAATATCCCAAAGGATGGGAAAGTGCAGGTTTCATTTCAGCTCTAAACATAATGCAGTCTTTTGTTTTACTAATTTTGCACTACTTCATAAGTCATCCTCAAGCAGCTTACTCTAGAGGACTGTTGCCAGAGCAGAATCCTGCATCGTATTAGTAGTACACTTAGGATCTTAATGATAGTGTTGGACAATAGAAATCTAACGGCAAAGGGATATAACGTAAAGGCAATATCTGCTTGTTTATGAGTGACTTCTGTCTTGGCTGAGTACTAGCATCCTACTCTTCAGAGGTCTGGCATAATAAAGGCAGCTGTTGGTAGTTTTTGCTGAGGGATGGTGTAAAAAAGGAGAAAGGCAGAGGTAGAACAAATTGAATCACAACATTCAGACATTGAGCTGTAAGGCATGATTGGAAAGGGAAAGCAAACCTGATGTACTGCTTCCCACCGGGTACTGCTGCCAAAAGAAGGAAGGAGGGAGAGAAACTATGCCAGGACTTTTCTGGCTTGCTTACTGCAAGGGAAAGACCAAACAAAGTTAAACAGAGGGGCCCAAATGCCATTCATCTTCTTTACACTTTAGACTTGTCTGGCAGGATAAAAATGAGAACAAATGACATGACCACACCATGAAACCACCAAAGCAAAATCCTAAAGCAGGAGAAACACAGCTATTTCAAGTTTTATTATTGAATGGACCACACTTGCAAAGCTTTCCAAGAACCCAGGCCAGATGGTATGTAATCTCAGATCAGTGTTTCTGATGAATCTGAAGGCTAAGATAGGATTTTTGGTCAGACCCATGTAGTATTGACCTCACTCTTAGTCATAGTTTCCCATCTACAACCAGACAAAGGTTAGTACATTACCTAGAATTTCCTTAAAAAATTTATGAATACTTCTGAACACTGAAGTGTTCTGAATGAGAGGAGGAAACAGGCTGTAGTCCCACACCCACCCACCTTCTTCTACTTAGTCCTGCTCCTTGGGGCACTCTTGTGGTACTTACATGACCCTATTCCAGGCCCATAGTCATGCAGTCCTCTCTCAGGCTTTGGGTCTGCCATACTCACCATCTGAAATTATGCAACCAGGCTAAAATCATCGCATGAATATCCACCTATATTGTATCCATGACTTAAAAACAAAGTATATCTAGCCACGTGCACTTTCCTCTTTTATATTGGGCCCATAACAGCTGAGCTGCCAGAACGACTTCATCAAGGGTAAAAGCAGGAGAGTAAGTAGAGAACTTTTAAATACAGTTATAGGATATGTATGTATGTCCTGCCACAATGTAATTAAAGCTTAACAAGTTCATAAGCCCTTGTTAAGTTATTAGAAATTGCATTAGCATGACAATGGTGACTCATTTCTTCCCATGTCATCCAAGCATTAAAAACTGTGGGTGGAGGTGAAGATTTATTAAAAAAAAATATTTTACAAATAACCATTAGGACTATTATTACCCAGAATAACTGTAGAGAGCACAATGGGTTCTCATTAGTCAATCAATTGAGGAGTCACAAGACGAAGAAATTAACAATGCTAAATGACTTCTTTCTCATTAATAGGAGAATCAAACTGTACAAGATGTAGGAGAGAGACAGTGGAATCTGCTGAAGGAAATTTTATTGAGTTCAAAGCTTTTAAGAATCTAAGCATAGCAAGTGGAAGAGCATTAGAGTACTTCCAGATGTCAGCTGAAGCACAGGTATACACACAGGAACTGTGTATTTGAAGAGACATTTTTCACTGAATGAATGTCAGTATTTTACACCTCCACTGACATCACTAGTTAGCTCCAGCTCAATAACCCCCTGGTGGTCCTAGGAAGCAACCACACCATTGTTCCTCAGCAGGCGCCATGAAAACAGATGAACAGAGACCACCTAGTAGACAGCCAAAGAGCAACCATTAAAACTAGCACTTCTGTGTTTCCTATAACGCGCTAAAGCTTCCTTTTTTTCACCAACATTATTTTGAAAGATTAAAATGGAAACAGTAATCAGTAGATTAATCTCTGGCAGCCACACCTACCAACAGACAAGCCCTTGCTCTGGCTTCCCACATATAACTGTTCCTTGCTGGAACTGATCTGTTCCTATACAAGTTTATGGCTTCCACAATAGGGGAAAAAACTCCTAGTGAGATCTAACACAACTTAAACAGCTTATTGCTAAATCTTCTCACTGGTCTTTCAACTCAGGAGTAAGATGAAGTGCTGGCATCCACTTTTGCTGCAGCAGAGCCTCAGTGAGTAAAAACAGGGAAGCAGCCCCTCAAAGATCGAGGAAAGGGAACCCCTGCTTTAGGTTTCATTATGAGTAAAGCCTACGGAAGAAGATCAGATAGGCATTTGTCCATCCAGTCCTATATGTTATTAAAACTGATGCAATATTCTAGGACAATATATTCAGGGTATTGTGGATACAGACTCATATTTCAATCCTATCATGTTTATCCACACACAAAAGACCAGAATTATTCCTCCTGCTAAGATAACTATGTTAGATGATACAAAAGGAAACTGTGAGAGAGACCACATGAGAGAGACCACCCCTCCTTTCCTGCCTGTATTGAACTTTATACAAAATGATCTCTTGTCCTTTCAGAAAGACAGTTGGTAGGCATTTATAGGTATACAGCAGAGAAAGCAAGGAGCATAATAGTTACACACAATATTTATTTGGTGCCTAGCAGTGGGCATATAAAGGGGATTTGATTGGGAGATTTACAGGCAAGGAAGCAACAATTTAGAAAGCTTCTTCAAATGCACTGTATAACATACATAATTGAAGATTTCAGAAGTTTTTGTTTCTGTCCCCAGTTCAGTGCCAGAGTTTTTGGAAACCAGCTTCATAGACCAATCACAATGACTTTCATTAGAAGCGAAAGCAGCTTCAAGCATGCAAACTTGTGGTAGGCAGCAAGTATACCTACAAGCTGATTAGTACCTCTTCCTCAGAATTCTGCAAAGGAAAAGTCAAAATCCTAATTTTATAAAACTAAAAAAGCCCAGTAGACAGACATAAAATGAAACAATTCATTCAGACATAACACACAAGACTTCTGGAGAAATAATCCACATTATTCTTCATCTGCAAGCTCTACATATACAAACACAAAGCATGTTAAAACATTATTATTTCCAGCTAACCACACTCTCTGCCAGAAGTCATCTCCTCTGTGGGAACCTGTTGACAGGACCAAGTGCCCTTGTTTAGCCACATCTGCTCCCAAACTGGCATTTTTTTTCTGTTTTGTTCCGCATGGTTTGCACAGGAGCAGCTGAGGCAAGGGTAAGTCCTCCCCCTTTGCAGGCATAGGAAGAACAGCAAGGTACAGTAGTGTCCATAGACAACAAAAGCCATCATGCTGGTTCAGACTAAATGTCCAGCTCAGGTACCTCCCTAAACTCCTATAGAAATATCCACCCATACCTCTCTGAAAATCCTAATCTCTGTGCCGTTTTCTGTCCTTATTGGCACACAGTGCCAACCCATGGACAACTTTAATCTGGTTTTGGTTTTTTTTTTTTTTGCTACTTTTCACTGACATGTTTCTGCAATCCTAGGCTCTTCCTCTGGGAAAAAAGAAAACCTGCTCAGACAGAGGATATCCCAGTAAGTCAATCTGTTATCCATCTTCACCTTACACATGGAGGAAAAGAAGCCAAGATAAAATCTGTTGGACTGTCCTCTCAACTCTGCTTCAGGTGTATTGGGGGATACTAAGGAAATCACATTCTCTGCCTCAGTTTCCACTCCTGTGATTCAAAGATATTGCTATTGCCCAACACCAAGAGGGTGTGTGAGGTTTAGTTCAGTGTACATATGATACTCCAGATTTTCAAATGGAAAGCTGTATATAAGTGCAACCTATTAGAGTATTACCAAAACTGAACTCAAACATCAAGGGAATGTTTTAGGGGAAAAGAAATGAAAATCATTTCTCTTTGTTGTCTAGATTCCAAGATAGGAGCAATACTGTCAAATACCTCTAGAAAATAACGTTCAGTGAAGAATCAAAGGCTCCCTTTTGTGAAGACTGTTTCATTATAAACTCATTTTATTCTGAGTCAGAAGACTCACCAGTCTTTCCTGGGTTTTGTTTGCATGCTTTTAGAACTGTTTCCCTTGTTGTCGTATTCCCTCTTGCCAACACAGCAAGAATAGAAATCCTAATGCACTGCATTACAAACTACCTAGCTTTATTAGGTTGCGTAGACATTACTACAGATTTAATCTATTAAAGCCATTAGTATTTGCAAAGTATGGAGCAATTATCATTTTCTAGAGCTAAAGAACAAACAGAAATCAGTGTTAAGATATATAAATAAGACAAAGTAGAAATCAGAATACTTCAGGGCTTTCCAGGGTGATTTTGTATTAATCAGGTTTACTGTATCTCTCCTCTCTTCCCTCCCTTTGCACTTCCCCTCTCTTTTTCCAATCACATGTAGTCTTTCTTCCCTCACTTTTCCTGTCCCAGAGGCAAGATTCAATTACAGGGAATATAAAGGGAATTTCTTTATTGAGGCCAGACGACTAACAGGTCTCTCGGGACTGAGGGCACTGTCTTCTCTACTGCAAAAGTGTTGGGTGGGGAGAGGGTGTTTGCTTTCTTTATTTGAATGGAGATAAACTTGGGATGGTTATCTTGCTGTAAAATGCAAGCGATCACAGGTGTTTGCAGGTTTTGCTAGCAGCTAGGCAAGTTCAGCACTATTCTAGACCCTGATGATTTGACCTCAGCTAATTCACCTCCCCGTAAAACCAAAATGCCTTGGTGCATCCATTGCCCTTTCATTGTATAAGTACGCGTTGTCCTGTGTTAAAAACTTATTTCTTGTCATTGAAGACAAAGTAAATTTTTCTGCCTAGTAATAGCTTTAAAGAGCTCCTGTCTAACCAAGCTCTGTAAGCACAGGGTTTGCTTACAGCATACAAATTGCCCTAAAGAGGGTGCCTGGCACCCCCTCAGCTTGAGCCAGAATAAATACTTAGGTGGGTTGGCACTCGAGCTTCTCCAAGGTGCACGTCTAATCATGGCAATTCTCTCCCTTTGGCTTTTCAGCCTTTTTCAGTATTTTTTTTTAAGTCTCCACTGAAAAGCAGGATGGATATGCTTCATATTTAGTGACAGAAAAACCTCAACACATTCTGATAAGCATGTAACAGGTTCAGGTAAGCATGTGGGCTACCCTCCATCCATAAGGAGGGAGCTCCACAGGTAATGCACTCTCTCAGAAACACTGGCCCTACTGAAATAAAAGTCAGGGCTCACATTTACCTCAACAGAGTGGCAATTTTACCTTCCCTAAATTGCCAAAAATTACAAAATTGCAGTGAATATCCACTAGAATAGACAGTCAGGAGATTTCAGGTACTTTTTTTTAGTGAAGTTATCAGTACCTCATAAAGAGGCTTGGCCACAGCTTGTAGGTATTTTTGCTTTAGGTAAAAAGGAGCACACCGTAAGAGACACATAATCATCCAATTTACTGTAAAACAAAAATGTTTTAGTCAAAATTTAAATGCTAGCTGGTCATGGCCATTCTCCCCAGATTTTTAGGTGTTGCCTATGCTGACCAATACACTTTCTTCATGTGCTTTCTTCTTTTTCTCCCTTCCAGCAAACTTTTGGATAAATTTAAAGTGTGATTTAGATCAGGCCACTGTTAAGAAAACTGGACTTAAAAACTCACTACCATACAAGCTCATTTTAAAAGAAATCTTTAAAAGATATTGTTCTAATTTTTCAAGACAAAGGGTTATCTCACCTGACTGCATGAACTAGGAAGGTTTGGGTTTTTTTTTTGTTTGGTTTGGTGTGGTTGGTTGGGGTCTTGGTTTTGGGTTTTTTTGTTAAACTCTAGGAATAAATACTGTTATACACAGCACTTAATACTGATAGCTTCAAATGCATCTTCTTTAAAAGCAGAGATAGGAGGGTGCGCTGGAAGTCAGGTTTGCTCCAGCTCAGAAGTCCCATTTACCTTTGGCATAGCCCTCAGGAGGGTACAGATTACACTTTCTATGAGCTGATTTTAAGTAGTCTGTAAAGATTTTTGTATTTCACTTTAAGAAGAAGGGGGAAAAGGAGTATCCACATCCTAGAATTTATAGTTCACTGATATTTCCTCAGATGAGGAAAACTTTTAGCTACCACTGACCTAACTAGCAAATGTTGGCAGTTACAAACGGATGACAGCAGTAAGAAATAAAATAATTTTTTTTTTAAAAATGGGCCTTTAACATAAGGGGAACTTTTCATTTTAAATACAGTGCCTTTTGGAATTACAAGTGACTTGGCCAGGTTTCAGGATTAATGAGCACTCACTTGTCAGGTTCAGTATGTCTATATATCGTGCAGTTTACTGAGACGATGCAATCAAAGCTTCCCCCCTTGAGTTTGGAATGACCCTTTAAGGACTTAAGAGAAGTTTTAGAGAGAGAATTAAATTCACAGGTGTGCCTATAAAATTAAACTGCTGCTTTTTGATAGATCCATAACTTTTCTGAGACATTGAGTTTCGGAAGAAAGATCACAGCCTGACCCAACCAAAGCAGTGGCTGTAAAAATTGTGAAAGATACCACAAAACAGAATAATGCTCTTATCAAAAATTGCATAATATTACAAGAAACTTGTATCTATTTGTACACAGAGCCAAAAAATGTTAATGGAATGTTACACTCGGAAATACACATGCACAAGAAAACACAAGCTTTCTCCTCCTGGATATCTAAACACCAAAGCACCTGATAGACTGACATCATAACGGTAAGTTTTCATGGGTTAATATAATCTTCTGAAATATCATATCAAGCAGGGCAACAACACCTACTCAGCTATTGGGGCCAAGCTGCTTGCCTACAGGACTATAGTGATGCACCGTGTGGCTGAGGGACCAGCCCTCGCAACAGCAAAGCCTGATGTCCTCCAGCCCTGGTGCTCACCAAGCAGCTTCCTCAGCTCCTGCATCTTGAGGTTATCTGGGTCCTCAAACAGCATGAAGAGAGGGCTCAGATGGCTGGTTTAGCTGGAGCCACGTAGGGAGCTTCTACCAAGCAAGCTGCAGAGATGGTTATTCTGACTGATAGGCAACTGGGAGCACTGATATCTTCTCCTGGCTCAGATGGGCTCTGAAGTGAATATTTCTTTACAGCATTCTCTCTCCTATGCTGCTAACCCAGCTGCCAGCTCTGGGTGCTCAGGAAGGCTGTGGCACAGACAGTGACCCTAGTGACAGCAGAAGCTGCTACCCATGCCAGCCTGCCCCCTTCCTCAGGGGATACCAATGACACATGCAACGTCTGAACAGGACACATAGCCTTTACCAAGCTGTTCGAGCTTAGAGTCTAATTTGCCAAAGTCAACTGAAACTGATACCCATTCATGTTACCCTTGCCCTGGGCTGAAAACCATAGTGGCACAGAAAGCACTATGCACCGAGTCTGCTCCTAAATATAAGCCTACACATGCAAATATTCAAGGACTCTAGCTACCAGAAAATCCAAAAGAAAGTTAGATAGAGACATGGGTACATTCAGAGAAAACTGAAATAGTGTATGGAACAAATTCCTTCCTTTCTTAGTTCATGGTCACTTATTGCAGAAACAGCTGTACAAGTTTAAAACATTACTCACCATGTGCTCACTGTCAGTTATTGTACCCCTATGAAGGTCCTGACTGACAGAATAGAGCTGGCAACTATAGAGGCAATTCTCATCTCATCCCATCCCAGCTGAGTTAGCTTCACTCACCACAGAAAAGCAACCAAAGTGCCCCAGGGGCCCAACATAGGGTCAACCAAGGGGCTTTCCCAGGCTCCTCCATCAGCTCAGCTACAGGCTTGACAACCACCTGTGGAGGAACAGTAACAACTAGCCTAAGAATGGAAGGACCACATGCAGGCTCAGCTCTTTCCATCATTAATGACACAGTTATCTCAGGTGAGATACCTATTGCCACCTGCTGCCACAGCTGCCTATATAGAAGGCAATTAGCTTGTCTGTTACAGTTGAAGAGGCACAACACAGCCAGATAGGGCTGCCCATCCACTGTGGAGGGGGGAGGTAGTGTCTATGTATGGCATCTTTGCATTGGTATAAAGAAGTCTGTAGAATGGGTTTTGTTGGGTTATGAAAACTGCTGAAAAAAACACTCTCAGCTGAAACTGCTAGGCTCTTACAAAGGTGCTGTGTGTGTGACAGGTTTGTGACTGAAGCTAGTGTGCAGGCACAGCTCCATCTTCCTCCTGTCGCTACTGTGAGATTTTTCTATGCAGTAATTTTCAGAGAGGAGAGGTTGGGTAAATGCTATAGACTGAGGCAGACATTCATCCTTCAATAAAAAACAAGTCCAAAGAGAGCAAAACTACAAAAATCAAAGGCAAGTGATGTTTTGACACAGCAGCGGTTTGGATGGCTGCAAGGCTGTTTCAGGCTGGCCTGTCTCAGCTGTCATGCAGGCCAGTGAATGCCTCTTCTCCTCTTCCAGGCAAAGCAATCTAGCCCTGGCAGTGCCACCAGCCTGTGCTGTGGTCCTCCATTGTAGGCCCTACTGCCATCGTACGTCGGCTTTCCTCCAGGTGACCTCTGCTTGTCCAGCAGGCATCTGTCACCCACAGCCTGAACAGCACTGTGTTTCTGGCAGGGCTCTGCCCCGCTGCCTCCTTCCACCAGAGAAAGGAAGGAGCTTCCCCAGACTCCTGTTATTCCATGAGATTAATGACTGTGAGATGCTGTGTTTTTTGGCTGGCTGGACTATTGACCCTTTGCTGTTGTGTTCACTCATCTCAGCTGTTTTTCTTTCTACCTTTGGAGGTGTTGGTGTTGTCTGGGTTCTCCTGGACAAGGCTGGTGGCTGCTTAAAATAGCTTTGAGCTTTTTTACACAGGTGGAGAGGTGTCCTTCTAGAAAGCAAATGTGTTAGTTGTACCAGCGAGGAGTCCACTGCACCAGTTGTTAAGCAACTCGTTCTGCTGCCAGTGCTGCCAGGGGTGCTGTGTTGGAGCTGCTGCCTTCTGCTGCCCCCAAGTAAACATTAACACTGGTAGTTACTCTCCCATTCGAGCCAACCAAAGTCTAGGCAAACTCCTTTTCCTCTCCACTTATTTCAATGTTTGTTTAGGCCTTTAAAGGTATTTCCCTGAAAGTGCAGTCTTGGGACTGCCACCTCTTTCTCACACAGACTTCTCACAAGGTGATTTGTGAAGGGTTTCATGGATCTTTGGGCCATAGCATCAGCACCATAGTGAGGTTCCCAGTGTGCTCACACCTGTCACTAATATTGTTGTACACCAAAGCAGGCACCGTGGTGCCAACTGTGTGTGCTTTTTAACCAGCAAGGAACAGTTAGGCTTTTGTGTCTCCTGGATTGTTTCTAATAAAGAACTGAAATTCTGATAAAACTGCATGATGTAGGGGCTCAGATCTGGGACTGAATCCAGCGCGGGCTTTAGAGGACACAAGTCGTGAGGGATGTGTCATATAAGTAGCTTGCAGCTAATGGGCTGGCAGAGGCTAGAAGCTGCGCTGGCTCATTGCCCAGGGCCCATGGAACTGCTCAGGTAACAGCCTCCAACGTCTCAGCCAGCGGACCTTGGCAGTTTCTTCATCCAGAGGTAATTAGCTAAGGTTTCCACAGTGCACCACTTTCATTCATAGGTATAGCCATTCCCCCTCCTACCTCAACTGTTTAACGTCTTCCTTGGATCACAAAAATACCTGTGTTGGTGCCCTAGGTTAATGCCTGTTGCAAATTTCTAAAGGATAGTGGCTGTCTCTCTGCATCAGGCACAAGCACAACCATAAGCACTGGAAGAAAACAAACAGAGCAGGCAAGAGAAGAGTGTCTGACTGTCCTTTGGGCAAAAGACTGCCAAAGAACCCATTCACAAGGAAAACATCATGAGAGTGACAAGTGACAGCTTGTCCCACCAGCTTATGTCAGAATCAAATCCAGCAAAAAGACTGCAATGCGATGTAAAACACACATTCATTACAGCCTGGCATAGTGAGCAGGAAGCGCTGATTCCCCACCCAACTCAAGCCAGCAGGGGATAGTGTAAAGGTTAAAAATTATAAAGGAGGAAGGGAAAATAGCAGAGCAATTGCAGGAGATTCTGCTTGCTCTGACCTGAATAAAAAGAGTAGCTTATGAAACTAAGAAAAGCGGTATTCAGCTTCATAATGAGAGCCTCCTGCAGCAGACAAGAAAACAATGCCGTTTGATAAAGCTGAGGTCAAAGACGCAGCCAAGCCAGCCTGCATTGCACAACAGCTGATAGACAAGGTGGCAGCAGGGCAGACAAGGCAGTACCACGGCCTCTGGCTTTCTGGAGCCCTAACTCACACGCTAGGTACCATTTATAGCTGAGCCAGCAGCTCTGTATCCACAGCATCTTAACACCGACATCAAATATCCGGATCCTGCAAGAAACCATAACACCTGTCGTCACAACCCTATGTTATTTCTAGAAAAACAGCACACTTTAGGCACGGAAAAGAGACAGCCATAAACATAAAGCTCCTTATTCTGAAATATGTTTCTGATCATTATGTAGTTCCTATCAACTAAAAGAGATCCAGGTGCCTAGAAGAGACTATTCAAATGAGGGAAAATTTACAAGTCACAGAACAGAGGTGGCTTTTAGGATAGAAATGAATAGCTTATCTTTCCCTGCAGTTTACCTGGTCTGGATGTAACACCATATCTTTTCTTCATTAGTTTACCTTTCACTGCCTCCAGTGCAAATATTTTCTACACCTATGTTAGTTACAATTCTCTTGATGATACAGTCCTAAATGTTTATTGCTAATTTCTCCATTAAAGGGCCTGGCATAATATGACATCCATTCCTCATACACAGCGAAACATTAAGTTCCTAATTTTCCCATTTTTCTGTTCTCAAAACTGTTTCAGTTCACAGAGTTTGTCTGCATTTTCCATTCCAAGCTCAATGAAAACAAATGCTTTATACAGAAAATGTTTGTTGGTTCTTCCAATAGGGAGAACCTGTAATTTACCTGTTAACAGGAGATGATTTGCTGCATTTATCTTCTTAGCTGCAAGAGCATTTTACAATAATGTGGGAAGCTTTTACAGTTTAACTAGGGTGAAGAAGGCAAGAAAAAGCGGTATGGGTCACAAGCTGCCTCGCAAATTATTATCCCCACGCTTTTAATGGCTCTACTTGAACAGATACAATATACCAGGAGCAAAGCAAAATTGCTTTTTCCAAGGTGCTCAAAATTGATACAATCATCCAAAAATTCAGCAAGAATTTCCCATGCATTCTTTTTGAGACGTTCTGGCTCCGCTTATCTCCTCTCTTTCCGTTTCTTCCACAGCTTCTGCAAAGGTAACTGCAACACCTCTGCATCAAAAACATGATCAGCTTCTGCTCTCTGTTGTTAAGCTACAGGAGCTGGCTAGGCATCTAAGAGGCAAAAGCCACCCAAGAATCCACCGTTTTGACTTGGCTGGGTAAAACAGGGTCCATCCCCAAAGTCCAGACCAGGGCACAGACCTCTTAAAACATCCACAGGTTAATGAGATCTTCAGACTATGAATTTTTCTTGGGGACCATTTCTGAGAGACAGAAAACTGCACATTACAAATAAGAGAGGTTTGCTGGGTTTTGTATAAATCAGTTTCCTGTCACAGCTTTTCCTATTTTTGTTAGTATTTTTAAACTAGCAGGCGTGAAACTGGCAGATCCTAGTTTGAAATTATTTTTTTGGAGCTAACTTTTTTGCTGTCAGCTGATTTACTGACATTGTCTTCCATATGTCACTGGAGTGAATAAACCAAAACAAATGATTCTTTACTACAGGAATTGAATTTCTTCCTGACACCAACAGCTCTCCTCTTCCTTGAGATTTTGGAGATTACTTCTTCTGATTGCAAACCTAATGCTGACTTTGTGGCCCATATGGATTTCATCAAATGTCACACAGTCAAATCAATCAACAATGTTGTTATCTTTTAGTATTCTTTGCTTGTTTAAGCAGATAAATGAGAACATACACAATTAAGTCAATACATCAGTACTTCAGTTAAACAAACAATTAAAAGATAATCTCAGGTATTTGGGCTCCCCAGATAACATATATGGAAAGAGATGAGGGTCTATGGGGTCTAAATGTCTTTTAGGAGCTGCAAAATACATGCCAAATCAAAGGGATCAATGGATCGCTTTTTTTGTGATGAAGGAATACAGGGATAGTATTAGAAAGGTGGAGCCAGTGCCTCAGACCCAAGATTATGGAAAATGTTAATCATGCAAATGAAATCTGTTTGTCTGTTTTTAAAGAATAAACACACTCTAAGTGAGGAAAAGAAAGCAAGGAAGGTAGCGTTGGAAGCTCTCAGCACGCTGGGAGATGTTGCTGTGGGTGGTGTGCTTTCAAGTGCGTTGAATGTTGTACACAAACTGATTGAGACCAGATGTAGTCTGTGCTTTTGATATGGTGTTAGTGATTTGTTTTTGTATACTGGGTTTAAATTAAATTCAGTGTTGATTTCCTAGATCTAAAAGTATAAGATAGCAGGCCTTCTACATAAGCAGCTTTTAACAGTTACAAAGAATAGTGGCTTTGTGTTAGCATGAGAAAGACATTGACATGCCTTGTTATTCATGTTGTATTTTTTAAGGGTGAGAGCTTTCCTGGAAAGTAATTTCAAGGCAGCTCCAACTTTACTTCTATAAACTAGCACCTTATTTTTAAAAAATTGTTTCTTACATCGAAGACTTTTTTCTTTTAATAAAATTATGATTCTCCCTTAAGTGTTGTTTGAGGTACAAGTCTCAGAACAACTCAGACAGAGTTCAGCTTGCTGCTAATGAGTTGATATTGAGCTGACTTTATGAGCTGGCAATGTATCAACCGCTCATCATTAAATCATTCCCAAAATGAACATTAATGAACTTCACCTACTCCAGCAATGCAAGGTAGCTCATACTTCTCCTGATTTCCAATTCACTGCAAAGTAACTTGAATTCAGACTACACTGCTGCCTTCATTGAATTGCTGCATAACGAGCTGCCATAAAAACAATGAGGTTTTGCATGCACATATTGGACATTCTCATACATATTAATTTGGTCACACAATGTATTACAGCTACTCCAGTGAATTTCTGCATGGAAATAAACAGTCCTAATATCCTGCTTTAAAATGCCAGCTCCTTGTTGGAAGAAAGTACTTATCTTTAAAAATCAAATAAAAATGTGTTTTCAATGCCAAAGTTTTGTATTCTGTTAACTTTTTCCACTATGGCAGTGAAAAACAAAGAAAAAAATGTAATTCAATTACCCTAATTTTGCCATTTGCTTTTTGCTTCTCAGAGGTATTTAAATGGGAGATTAAGATATCAAAGCTTCATTACCCACATTTTTCTGGAGGAGCCTGGTAGCAGGTCACACTTGCAGGATTGGGAACTTTATTTGGAAAGAAGCCTCTGTGTGAAGGGATCACCTTTTTTCACTGAGGAGAAGTCTATGTAGATTAACACAGCTTGCAGAATAATTGTCCAGGAATGATTATCCAAGCCTCACGTCCACATGTTGAAATACAGCTCACAAAAGAGTAAGAAAATTGGTTTGAGGTCTCAAGTGCACATTTTACAGTAAAAGATGCAGAGGTCAGTCTATTCAAAGAGTGGGTTAGGAAGAGATTTGTTGATAACTTCATCTGTGGAGATAGGAGGGACCTCAGTTTAGTACATTAAAATTCTGGTATGCATACAGCAGTAGATCAAGACTGTATGGCTGCAGCAAGAACCAGTTCAGTCTTCTCTTCTTGCAAGTTGGTGCCCAGGATCAGTTTATCATTGTAAACTGTGTGTGTTCAGGAAATGTTCAACCATCCCTGCTCTGGTGGGCAGCAACCTCTGGAAAGGGGGTGGGTGAGCAGCTGGGGCAACAGTTGCTCCAGTGATCTTGTCTAAGCCTGATGCTGAATGCATGTTAACGTCTTTGGCTAATGAGATACGAAACACCAGGGAGCTGAAAATAGAAATGTTCGAACACAACATGAAATGCATGCTTTTGAGAGAAGAGAGAACTATTTGAACAGCTTCCTGCGAGATACAGTAGATTTCTGATTATCTGATATGTTTAAAATAAAACTGGGTGTCTACTAAAGCCTATGCTCCAACAGAAGCTAAAGACTTTATGGACTGGAGTCCTTGGACTTCACTGGACTGAATTTCATTACTTGCTTTATTTAGGAGGTCACAGTAGGCCTTTCTGGCCTCTAAATGCAAGAATTTGGGAAGGTTTTGACAGAAGAGCTGGATGGAATTGATACTTACGCTATAAATTCCCTCCATTAGGACAAGGGAGAGGCTCAAACCATTGCCTTGTTACAGCAGCACTTGGTTAGAAGCAGCATCAGGCTAAAATATCTTCTATTTGCTGGTGACAAAGAAGTTGTTATAGTCCTTTCTGCAAAGCATTTCAGACTTCAGAAATCAGTCCCTGCTTCTCCTTTCACTTTTGGTTAATATTAACTTTAACTAGTTTTACTCTCTGTGTCACAAGCACCTTTCTTTCTTCAGGCCTGCAAGTGGAGAGGAAAAGAACAGAGCTGGGAAGATGATACCGCTGACATTTGTGCCTTCAATGGAAGGATTTTTCTCATTCTAATTCTGAGAAAACTGCTGGATTTCCTTTGTTGTTGCAGTTGTTTTGAACTTCTAAAGCATGTCAAAGAAGCCTTAAGCATTATGGAAAGTCACTTTTAAAATTTGGCTCTTTTTAGGTTTAAAAGAAGAATGTTTCCTTTTAAAAAAAGCAAACAAAATAAATATTATGTAACAGAGATTTAAAAGACACACTATACTCTTCAAAGAAACAACGGAGTCAACCAGATGGGTTCTGGGAAGAGCTAAATGTACATGCATGCCCACGGACACACACAGAATTTCCTTAATGACTGAGGATGATGAAGCACACTGTAAAACTAAAATGCAGAAGCTGGTACACCATTCAAATACTATCTCCATTTACTGTGTTTCCTAATTTCAGGACACATAGCTATATTTAAATAGTTTTACACATAAATGTATAATTAATTCTAAAAAGCAACAATGCTGCTATCCAGCACCCATATACCTAAAGAAGTTCTCAGACATGTTTGCACTGCCCATCCACTGAACTCAGCCATTTGTGGTAGCTGGCTACTCTCTCTGGGGTTCTAGTATGCCCTTTGTCATTACCCTGCACAGTTTTTTTGACTAAACGGTGTCTCCATTCCTTACAAAAGGAGCCTAGAGAAATTGTGTGGTTAATCTGAGAAACCAAACTGGGTATATAAGCAAGGGAAATACAGATACCTCTCCTCAAAAGCCTATGGACTAGTTTTTTTATTAAAGGGTGGCCAATTCATTGAGCGTCCTCTGAGACACCCCTAACTGTCCTGTTTCCAAAACGTGCTCTGTCCCTCTGTTCTGAAAATTAGACCTCTCTAAAATGTTTTCATTTGAGCATCTAAATTTTCTAGTGACCTTTCACAACCTTAGATTAAAACCACCATAAAAGGAGCCACCTTGCTAGCTCAAACCAGGAGAGACCTGTTTATTTAGCTCCCCTCCTGACACTATTAACACACCTAACTGGATATCAGTACCCCATTTCTAAAATGTTCCTCAAAACCAAATTTTATTTCAATTTGCTTTATAGAGAACCTCTTTGCACCAGGGGACTGATAATGACATGACTCAGTCCATGAAGCAGTGAGGCGCTGCAACAGCCTTTTCACATCTCCATGCAGACTGTGTCTCATAGCATTTTAGCACTGGGTAAGAACAGAGGTGGCAAAATCCTAGGCCACAGGAGGAACCCAAACATGCATAACAAGGTTCATCATCCACTGCTAAATTTGTCCAACTGTCAACACATCCTGTCATGGCTGGCTGGGTGCTGATCTAGACATGATCTGTGGCTGAGAAGGTGGGCAAATGACAGCAGTTGATCCTCAGAGGCCAAAAAGTCCAGGTGGTATCAGTGTGATAGAAGGCTGAAGCAGAAGACAAAGATCTAAATGGGGACATTCACAGCTGCATTGCAGAGTAAAGTGGCGTTTGTGGCACCCAAGGGCACTAGCAGCAAAGGGAAGGAGGGCTACAGGACTTTCAGCTCCCTTCTTCCTTCCTCACACGTAGGTAGAAAAATACCATAACTCTTCAAGGGTTTGTGACCAAAGAAGTTGTATTCTTGCATCAACAAAGAGAAGGTTTTGGCTATATGGCAGCAATTTCTTCCTAAACAGGATTGTTTTTCATTATTAACCCAACTGGTTTGTCTTCCCTCCAAAGAAGAAATATATCTAAAAATCCTCTCATGAGGAACAGTTGCAAAATACCTTGCAATTTTCAAAAGTCTTGGGAATTTTCCATCAGTTTCCACCAATGCAGCAGCTTTAAAAATTAGGCCCTCTCTGTTGATAGCCAGCTTTACACATCTGAAGCTGCTCTATTTGTTCTTCAGAATGACACTAGCAGAAGTTACAGTTGCTCAGAGCTTTGGGTTGAAAACCTCAGACAATGCATTTTTCCCTCAGACTTGGAGCAATCACAACTTAGACATGCGTGTTCCCCTGCATGTGACAAGATCAGGTCCTCACAAAGGTGGTCTTCCCCTAACAGCAGACTGGGAGCAGTGCTGCCATCAAAGGTCCCTAAACATGGAATAAGCTAAAAATTGGAAGGTTTAGAGACAACTCATTCACAGAAGAGGCAACTTCTCTGAGAGAAAAATGTTTCTTTCTCACTTTCCTGGGACATAGTCCTGGATCAATTTTTATATTTATAGACTAAAGTATTAAGTATATCTTTCTTGTCAGCCTGCAGTGGGTTGTTTAAAATAAATTTAACATTTACGGTACCTCAAATTTTGTCTTTACTGCAGTACTTCTTGTTCTCACTATAGAATATACTACAAATACCACAGTAAAGCTCAAATATCAGAGGGCACTAAAGTGCTGCTTTTTTAATGGCAGTCACTAAACACAGAGCTCATAAAACTGCAGTTATCTTAGTACTAGTGGTACTCAGAAGTGAAAGACAATAAGATATTCATGTTCCAGCCATAAATCCACTAAAGTCTGTGGGGTAAGAGCTGGAATTAATTTGCCCCTTGGAGAAAAGAAGTAAATGTGAGGGTTCTGGATGGGCGTACAGGACAGAGATTTCTGATTAAACAAGAAAACCTGGAGAAGAAGTGGAGGAGTCCTGAGCTTCCCAAAGGGCTCCCTGAAGATATCATTTGGGATGCTGCAAAAGCTGCTCTCAGAGAAGAGTTCATTAGCATTGCCTGCAGAGTCAGAGGAAGGAGAAGGAGGAGATCTGGGAGGGTTGCTAAGAGAAGTGGAAGTCATAGCTCAGCTGGCAGAAGTGAAATGGAAGAGGGGAAAAACCTTGAGAAGGGGGTCTGAATGTCTTTTTCACTGGCAGCAAAGACCCAAAATCCAGCAAGAAGTTTCTTCAAAAAGTTGTAAGGTTTCAAATAGAAACGTCCCAGGGGAATAAGAGTAGCACAGCAGAATTTGTCAGTGTAAACCCCAGCTTACCTGGTTTGTTCTCACTTTTACTAACATGTAAACCCAATGAAACTGCCCACAACTGATTAATCTCTCCACTGCTGCTCTGGAGAGGCCAGGAAATGAAGAGGAATGGAGCTGAACCGCCAATCTCCTTCATAGGCCCAGGCCAAGCTGTCCACAGAACTACATTAAGAATATGTAGAAATCACATTTCAGCCAGTGCCAGAGGGTGTTCAGCTCCCATCCTGACAAATTATAAACATCTTTTCCTGAACATCAATCTTCATCAAGCAGTGACAGTGTCCCAGATGCCCTTCCATATTTATAAATTATTTCCTGTTTGGGAAAGGGCCTTGATCTTCATCTAACACTCCCCATAATAATTTTTGGAATTAGACTGAACAAACCAGCAACCATAAACATAAGATCCTAGTACAATTCAGCTTGGGAGGGACCCCAGAAAGTCCCTGGTCCAAGCTCCTGCTCAAAGCAGGGTCAACTATGAGATCAGACAAGGGTGCTCAGAGTTTTCTCCAGCCAGGTCCTGAAAACCTTCAAGGAAGGAGGCTGCACAGCCTGTCTGAACAACATGCTCCGTTGCTTGACTATATGCTGTCTGAATTTTTCATTTCAGCTAATGCCTGTTTTCTCATATCCACCCTGCACGCAATGCTGTGAGGAACCTAACTCCATCTTGTTGATAACCTCCCTGTGGTTACTGGAAAATGAAAAGTTAAAATATGTTTACATATACAAAGCATTATATGTCAATTTTTAATGTTTAGATAGATTAAAATCAAAGACCATGAAGTCTAAAAGATCATAAAATTTTAGAAACAGTAAGCTGGATATAAATTTCACAAATGCCTTTTGCTGCAATGTGTTGTCAAGAACCAGGTACAAAATGCATTCTCACCTGGCTTGTTATGTGTACTTAAGAACCTGCTATAAAACTATGGTTTCCACAAGAAATGCCTTTGATTTCATGCACAACATGTCTCATTCACATGGGAGTAAACCAGGAGTAGCCCTATTTAAAATGTGCCAAGTCACATGATTTCAGACTAAACTGGCACATCAGTTGATGACAAACTCTCAAAAGAAATCAGTAAAACACCTTTCCAGGAAAAAAAAAAATTAAAAATCAAACATCTGAAATAACCTGCTTCGTCCTGAAGGTTTAATTTTTTTATTTATCAAGAATCCTCTACCGCTCCTTTATCTGTGTTCTTCTAATCAGTCTATTTGGTACCACTTTTCTGCTGGCAAAGCAGCAAGGCAGCTGTGATGCCAATATGCCTGAAGCTTGCCTCAAGCATATCTCTGCCAGTTTAAAACCTTTACCAGCTTCCTGAGTTAGACTAGCTCAGCAGAGAGGTAGTGATCCAAAAACTGCAGTTTATGGACTTGTGCCCTTGACAGAGAGAACTGTTTCAAAAGCCTGAAAACCCCAAGTCTTCTCTTCAAGAGGAATATGTATATATTATATATAATACATATAAAGCCTTAAACGAAAATTGCTATATACCTTAGTCAGGAATTTAAAGTCTTCCACACAAAATTGTTTTCCTTGTTATTCTTTTCAAACTAGCTCCCCAACAAATGTTTCAAACAATGTCTTCTAAAATCCACTTTTCCTCACTTAGGGAGTCATTCAGTGTCACCAGGAGGTTTGCCCAAAAAAGGCATGCTAAATCAGACCATGGAGCAGCATTTACAATCAGACCATATTTAATATCTGCAGGATATATTTGAGTACAAGAATCAGGAATGGCTTTCAGCCATGTAATTTGTGCTACAGCGGCAGAGAAGCCAAAGAAAATCAGATGGGTGCTAGCGGCACACTAACATCTTGTCAAGTGCAACTTAGGCATGGCTTAGTGAACCCAAAGGCATAAGCACCTTGACTGATCGGTTCTCCACCAATGAAAAGACAAGGCACCCCATTAAATGCCACACTTATGATTGAGAAGCAGAGTCTGATATCTATGTCCTTATGTCTATAAGAAAGGGGGGAACAAGATGACTCCTGACTTGAGAGGCCTGGGAAAAGAATAGTTCCGATCTTCATGTTGAAAGAAGGTCATGAATATCTCCTTTCTCACTCCCCTGTGGGTAAGTGGTGACCCACATGGCAGTCAAGAGCAAGTGGACCACATCGACCCTCCCTAGGTCTAAGTTAGCAGCTCAGGGGATGCCAATGTACTAGGTGAACTTTCCCTGTATGTAGAGAAACCCCAAGAACATCCCCTGTACTGCTAGGTGGATGTCCCTCAAGGTCTGTAAGGGTAACTGCCTGGTGCCTGCCGTGATGTGAATCACAGAATCACAGGTTGGAAGGCACCTCAGGGATCATCCAAACCACACCCTTTTCTTGCTGTTCATTCCAGCAGCTGCCTCTCTGTTGGTTTGAGCCTGAGGCTGGAGGCAGCAGGAGGACAGATTTCAATCCCCATCTCAGTGCCTTCTATTTTTCAAGTTTTCCAGCCTTGAAGTTACAGGGGAGATCCCAGATGACTGTGCGCATAGCCAAATGCAGTTGTCTCCAGCACTTGCTCAAAGAATAGACATGGTAGGGGAACTAACTCAAACCTGCCAGATGGTACCTGATTTACAGGGTGCTGGGGAGGGAGCGCCAGTGCTGAACGACTGCAAAAGAGTCTCTTGGAGCCAGGGAGAATTTACTGCACTCTTTATGCAAGACTTAATCACCCTGATGGGACATTTTTGTAGAAGGAGCACATTTAAGCCCAATCAATATGGAAAACTCTTAAGGAATAAATAAGACATCTCACTAGCTCAAACCACGTAACACAGAACCTTTTTGGTATTGGTAGGCAAGATCTTCCTCTAAAAGTTTATTGTATAACTACTCCAACCACCCCATTTTCTACTCTCTTAAAAGTTTTCATGCTGACACCAGAGACAAGAGGACAAAATGCGTGTCCATAACTAAGCTACTTCAAGGCACTCTTTTTGCTTAAAGTAATTTAAGCCAATGGTTTAAATCAAAACTTTGTCTTGTCTCCAAGCATCTTAAGGGTCTATGGAAGATGTTACAGGGTTTTCATTTCCATTGCAAAGTGCTAAATACTACTAGAATTACAGGCATCATTCTCAGCAGCCTCAAATGCACTGGTTTTGCCTGCCTGGACTGCCTTTGAACTTGCCCTTCTAAAGTCTTTCCTCACAGAGAACACTATCTAGGGCAAGGAAGCTTGTACTGGTCTGCACCTGCCCCAAGAGCCAGCCTTGGTGCAGTCAGCACACAAATAGCTGCCACATTTTAGCTTGACCAGTTTGAGCAAAAGCTAAAGTTTATACCTTGCAACTTTGGTACTCTTGACACCTGGAAGACTTTGATGAAAACCAGCCTAGCTAGACTTACTACTGCGATCACACCTGCAACTCTGTCATCATGCATACCCAAAGGCTGCTGAGCAATTGTACAGGCTTTAAAATTCCTTAAAACTAATTTTATCAGGAAAATACCTCCTGTCCAGAGGGTTCCAGTTAAGAAACACATGTCCAGTCTCCAGACCAATAACCCAAGTGTCTTCCAGAGGCCTGCCCATGCAGGGGATTTGTTTTCCATCTTCCCCATCCTCCTCCTACTCATGAAAGATCAGGGCGTCCTCAGTGCATGGTCAGGAGTTCTTTGCCGGGGGGAAACAGAATTTAAAAAATTAGAGAAATTTTACTACAAAAATCAACACAGCACCATATTGTATCCTTTGTGTGAGACTTTTCCATGGGTGGCTATGGCCGTCTCATTCACCACAGGATGGCACTGAGCACACCCTGTAAATATATGGCACCCAAAGAATAAAGTCATGTTTGGTTCAGCAGCAGCCTGTCCCTACTGTGACAGCCTTTTCTGGTTCTTTTGTATCACTTCAGGATCCTCAATATTTATCTGCTTCTTTTTTTCATTATTAATAAAACTGTTTTATTTGTCCTTTTCATCATCTAGAAGCAGTTTAAGAGCCATTCAGTGTTCCCAGCACCCAGAATAAGAGAAAAGCCAGTAGCCTTGGCATATAAGAATAGATATATAGTATCTGAAGGGAATAAAACACAGATCCACATACAAGCCTAGGAAATAAATTTCCTATCAGGGAGAATTTATTCCCACTTTTAGTTGGACTATACTAAATTATACCAGCTCAGAGTGCCCAGCAAGTGATAAAGTGATTAGTCCAACCTCTGCTACACCTCCCCATTTAGTCCCTGTGGAACGTAATTAATGTGTAGTTTACACTTCTCATGCAAAACGTTAATAAACACCGTAAACAAAATCTAGCATTCTGTTGCCCTGCACCACCTCACTTTGGCACCTCCCAAGATTCAATATTTTGCTGCAAATCACCACCATTTATTTCAACTCTTTCCATGCATGAGACAATGCTTATACCCAAGTTGCTAAGAAATAATTGTTCAGGGTTGGAGGTTTTGTATCCATTTCTTTAATAATATTGAGAAATATCTGTATTTCAGTCATTCCATCATTTCCATTGGATAAAAAATTCTGTAATTTTTTTTTAAATATCAATTTGGCATGTCAGAAATTATTGTATATATGTATAAAGGTGTTACTGTTCATCAGCTGCCATCCCTTAACATTTGCTTCATTACTTTATTACTGAAAAATGAACTTAGCAGGTGCAGTTTCCATTACAGGTCCCCATTTGTACTTTTCATCATTTTCCAAAACTACAGATTATCAAACCTTCTTTTCAGTCTCCACCTCAGATTTCTACAGTCACAGTAGTTATTTTCAGCTATTTGAAAGGAGTTTACAAATTCATGGGCTAATTTCAGGAACATTACAGAAAATCTATCAGGGCAACTTACCATGTACTCCAATCTCAACCACTAATGATTCAGCGTTGAACTCTTATAGCCAAAACCTTAAGAATCAAATCTAGGAAGTGTTATATATAATATAGTATCTATCTAGTTTCAATATGAAATCTAATTTGTATTAAAAAGATATTAGTTACAAAAAATCTAATAGTGGTTAAAGGAAATTATGTCTTAAAGTTTAGCCCTGAAAGGGTAAACCTAAATTTAATCTTTCAAGTTCAGCCTTCCATTTCATTACTGCTTCATTTTGATTTATCAGACCTAGAATTGTATTAAAACTTAAAAGTCAGGTACATGGGCAGCCTCTTTGGGTTTATCTGGGGTTCATTTCTTTTGAGAAGTATGGTGTTGTAGCTGGTTTTTTTCAACCTGAGATTAGGGACACTTATGGAGTGAAGTGAGCTTTTCTTTCAGCACAGAAAATATGTGGATGCTGGAATTATTTGTGTTTGAATCTGTCCACAGTCTTCCTGAGAATATGTGTCTTTAAAGACATTGGTAATTTCTGAAAAGAAAATTAATTAAGGGTTTATTCATTTATTACCCTATCAGCTTTGCTAGTGTATCCTTTAGGACCTTTTTGTTCCCTCACATTTGTCAGCATTTAGCT
This sequence comes from Phalacrocorax aristotelis, assembly GCF_949628215.1. NCBI lineage: Eukaryota > Metazoa > Chordata > Aves > Suliformes > Phalacrocoracidae > Phalacrocorax > Phalacrocorax aristotelis. The sequence goes on along the minus strand of NC_134278.1, from coordinate 76,859,160 downwards.
GAGCCACATCACTATTAATCTTTAATAATTGCCATTCTTTCCTCCTAATAAAAAATCAGTTCTTCTAGATATGATTGTTAAAGATCCTTTTTCTCTCATCAAGTTTCCCACCCCATTTGGCAATCTGCTTACATTGTGCCTTCTGACTTGAAAAACACTTACAAAATAATACTGTGAGGTCCTATGCTTAGTTTTTCAGTCTGAAATGCACTGTTTACAAGGAAAAACAGTTCTAACTCCTGGTCCTTCAAGTTCTACCTGGACTTTGACAATGACACTTTCTCCACTCCATTTCATATATAATGAGAAATAAAACTACAACCTGCCAGGTGAATTAGGCCTTTGCCTATACCTGTCCATGTCCCCTGTCTTCATCAGGGAACATGCTTGTATAGATGCAATTGATTGGAAATTACTACCCCTTGTTGTAAGGAGCAATCAATAGCCTGCTGAAGACTCATCTGCTGAGGCTTCAGTGCTCACCACTGAAAAATATAGCTCATTAGCTCTTAGCTATATTTGATACATAGCTATGTAGTCTCTGCAGGGCTAGCAAGAGTAAAAAGCAGTCAAGACTTATTTCTGTCATGAAGTCAAAGATCTGACTGAATGCACACAAGTAGCAGTCATGCTGAGGAAGAAGCCGCTTTTCTGAGTAGAGCCACACTATAAAATACATCTATCACCTCCACATTTAAGAGTTTACTGAAATGGCTGAGCTTGTTTTTGCTTGTCTTCTGTTAAGAAAGCAAACAGAAAATGTTTAACTTCAATGTTCGGAAATGAAACAGAAAAAAATCACAAAAAATACCCTGAAAACTAAGACACTTATTCCAGTTTTCTCAAACACAAAAATGCATCATTTTTCCATTAAACTCAGCCTAAATATCAAGCAGTTTAAAAGAAATCAGTTACAACTTTTTTTATTATTATTATTTTAACAGCTATGCTTGCAAGTATTCATAGCACCTGAGAAGCCTATGTAGAGGAACGACATTGAAAAATCGATGGTGATCACTTTTTAATCGCAATGGTACTTGATTTGTCCCTGTCATGAAAATCATTTTGTGGCCCATTGCAAAGAGCATGAAGACAATTGCTCTCCATGGGTGCTCGTTTTCCCTTGAGGGGGCTGGTGGGCACGGAAGAGCTCCCTCTCATTGCCCTGCCCTGGTGCCTCTTCCAGTGTTCCCTTCTACAGAGGGAAAGCCAGGGAGGGAAGACCTCAGGAGGCAATTTTCAATATGAACTGGTTGAAAGCTCCAGCAGTTTAGCACAGTAAATATTTTTTCTCCCACTTTTCTTAGTGGCAGAAATCAATACAGTTGACTAATAGCAAGTCTTTCCTTCTTCCAAATGTTTTAACGTAGGAATTTCAGGGAATTAAAACAACCTTCAAAATGCCTCTTCTTTGCATTTCTTGTGTTTTATTTATCTTTACATGAAATGAACATGGTTCATGTCACTGTTCTTGTTTTTGTAAAGGATTGGCAGCCTCCTGTTTTCTGCCTGCAGGCCTTGGAAGAAAATGTAATCTGCAGTCGTTGTAAGACCATTAGTAAATGTTTGTGTATTACAAGAGCAACTCCCAAAAGAAATGCAGATGTGCACGTACAAAAATAAGAGGCTTGAAAGGCCACAAGTTCCCACAAAGCTGTTCAAAGTAACTTAATGTGGGCAAGTCTCAAAACATACAGGTTTTGACTTTTGAATCCACTTCCTCGTAAAAGTTGCAGACCAAATACAGAGTTCTGTTTTTTCTTAGAAAAAGGGTGTTTTTTCTAAACAGGCAGAGAGCCCAGATTTAGCTGCTTGCTTTCTGAAATTCCTGTCAGTGTATAAAATGTAGGTGGTATACATTATCCCTGTTGCTAAAATGAAAAGAAAAACTTCCCTGATTGGTGGCTGAAGTTAATGGGAATTGATAAATTACTTTCCATCCCAGTGGACAAGAAATCTCCAAAGTTTTAGATTTCAGTTGAACGAGAAATTACTTCTGCAACTCAGTCAGCAGGATCGAATATAACTGTGTTTTCTTAATGTTATCAGAGTGTGACAAAAAAATCAGAAAATTCATAGCTTTGTGACTGCAATATGTGAGTGCACAAGTCCCAAGCACCTTGTTTAGAGAATCATAATTTATGGATGCTGCCTTCACATTCACGACACTCGTTGAAAATTTAGGAATCCTTGGGATGCTGGGAGGCAGCTGCCCAAGTCCTGCCAGTGGCATTGCCTGGAGGGCCTGGAGGAAGGGATGATGCTGAAAGGGTTACTCCTTCAGCCAGACAAGCACTGTTTTCAGTGGGCACACCTTGCTCCCAAATTGAGGCACTCTGAGAGGCCATACTCAACAGTTAGTTAAAACACTGTGCTAAGCACAAATCCGCTGGCTAGAGCTGGGACTTTACTCCTTTTTATGTCTCTCTATTTGGCAACTTCAGCAATAAACACTTACAAGCAGTCCTTTAGAGGAACTCGTTGCTGATGTGTTTGCTCTACCCCAGGAGACGGGGTGGAGGACCACTGGGGCTGGTGTTTGCTCCCGCAGCACTGTGTTCTCTCACAAGCCCCAGTTTTATCAGGCTGATACAAACAAGCTGTTGTTAAAAAAGGCAGTTTCTGAGTGGCTCCTGAAAGAGCTAAGAGAGAAAACTGCCCTCTTCCACTGGAGGCATTTGCCCTTCAAAGAGTTAGGGTGAGCGGCATGGGGGCTGTGTGTGCTGTTACACTCCATCTTCCCCCAGATATAAATAGCAGCCTCAGCGAGACACGCCCTCAGCCAGCCAAGGGATTGTGCCCACCCCTCTGGCCGGCTGGGGCCAGAGATGTGATGCTCCAGACTTTTCTCACCTCCAGGCCGCGTGCTGCAGCACTGGTGAGTGGCGTGACACGTGGCAAACCCTGACAAACACGGTGAACCGCGTGCCTTAGACTAGTGCTCAGCCTCCCACCCTTTCCTCCCACCCTTCCCCCCGCCCTCTCCCCTGCTGTGAGGTCCTGGTGCTCCCCACGTATCCTGCTTTGCCCCACAGACTGAAGTCTTTTCCCCGTGGAAGCCTCCGCCAGCACATCCCAGCGGTATGGCATGGCAGGGTTTCTCCTGGAGCGAAGCTCATGCTGGGAATGATCTAATTTAGGAATGTGTCACAGAGTTCAGATGCTTATCCAGAGTTTAAGGAGCAGATGAACTTTTTATTGTGCAAATTTTGGCTAGATCTTGCAGTCCTTATTCAGGCAAAACTACAGCTGGCTTTAATGGGAGTTTTGGCTGAGGAGGGGCAGGAAAAAACCCAACAACAAAACACTGTAAATCTAAGCTGAAAAATTTAACTTTTCCCTGAAATTCTCATGAGGTTTCTGGTCGACTTCATTCAGACTACAGGAACAATTTCAACATGCATTTACCCTTCTGCTTCTAGTCACAACCTGGAGCCTCAAATGTTGAACTAAGTATCAATTAAAAATACCTGAGAAAAACTGAAGAGAAAAGAAAAACAGAAAAAGATGTCAAGAACTGGATAAGCATGACAAAACCTAATTTTATTCCTGGATTTGTAAGGAACAATAAAAGTATGGTCTCTGATCCTTCAATAACAGATTTGTATTTTAAATATGCATGTTATGTAAACATGAAAAGCATGTGCAATACCACATGCACAGAAAGTTCTCTCTTTTGGCTGTGTAAAGACCCTTTTTGGTCTGAAAAATGTACAACCAGTAAAGGTTGCTGGTGATGTACATCTACCTATGCACAACAGAGAGCGAGTGCTGCTGCCGTGCACAAGTACTTTGTTATTTGTGGAGACTCTGTATGAGAAAGCCGGTCATTTCCTCTCCAACAATAACAAGCTCGATAGCCATCTAATCGTGTATGGTAGGAGTGTAACTGCCTACTTCCCACTAAAGCCACAAGATACCATTTTATTTCTGGCTCATCTAGCTGTTCAGTCTGTTGTGCCCCTGAGGATAATTAGTCCTGAACTCAGGGAAACTATTTATCTTACACCGGGGATATTCTATCAAATACCTCTTCACACAAAAACTCATTTAAAAGGATAAAAAACACTCCCTGAGGAATTGAATACATTTTTGGTCTCCTAGTCATTTCCAGCAGGTGACATATCTGAAATCACAGAGCCTCCCTTCAGTAACTAGGTAGGAGCCAATTAGCATCATCTTTAACTGGGGAAGCTGCATCACAACAGCCTCCGAGGAGCAAGTCCTATTTGTTGTAAACAAATCTGATTTGCTCAGTTTTGCCTCCCCACCAATATTACACAACAGTCATAGAGAAAGTTGTTTCACAGGGCAAGCCCCCATCGTCACTGAAAACAGGCATTGTTTTTTTCTCCCCAGGAGAGGAAAAATAAACATGACGGTTTGCAGCTACCACAGGTAGTGGCTGCAAACTAACTCTCTCACCAGAAGTTCCCCAGAAGGCTCCTTTAAATATTCCATGACTAGCTACATCCAAATTCATCTCCCAAAGGATCAAAGTACATTTTTCTTTCGCTTGACAGAAAGCGCTGAGTGGTTCCTACTCATTTTCTTACAGTCCTTTTGCATCACCTGCTAGCAGAAAGAAACATTCTTTGAAGTTTTTCCTGATGCAGTAACTGTCCATGCCACCAGGGCTTTATTTTGGCCAGAGATGCCCACAGTGGTTTTCTGGGAGGACAAGCATCTTGTTCAGACCCCATTAAAAGAGGAGCTCAGCTCTTACAGCAGTTTGGCAAGTCTTTGACTTTGCAACTAGAGGTTTCTGGTCCAGTAAAAAGAAAGAAACCCCAATTAATATGACTAGGGATATAAAGCAGATGAACCCATCTAGAGGTAAGTCCTGGGTATGTACTACAGCTTAACTAGCAATGAAGGCATGCCCTGATTTCTGTAATGGGAGAAATAAAGTACCTCTAACACATTTTAAAAGTAAAGGAGTTAAAGGACTAGCACAGCTACATCTCCCTGGGTCTTCCTCTGCATGCAGACACAGCCCTTGTGCACTAAAGTCTGCTGGATGAGAAAATCAAACAAAGCCCTTCACGGATCTTGGTGGAAGACTGTCTCCTCTGGAATGTGCACAAGAGGCCCTTGCTCCTTATGGGCAATGCAAGGTAAATCTGAAAGTCTTGCACAGTGTCACAGTTCAGCCCTCACTAAGGAAAAATTCCCTAATTAAGGACTGAATAATGGTAGGGAGCTGAGACATGTTCTTACCAATCCATCAGGCTGACTGGCCATGATACACTGTCTGGATAATAAATGCTGTTCAGTACTCATTAGCATGTCCTTTATTAAAACCTATACGGAGAGGGCAGAAATAAAAATTGCAAGAAACAGTCCATAAAGCTGACATCGCACATGGACACCACGGTGTAGGCAGCATGACATGCTGGCTCCACGGGAGTTTACCCTTGCTTTCCTGGGGGAACTGGGATTTCAAACCTTAAGCAAGTCAAGTGCAAGACCCCATATCCCATCCTGCTAAGCTGTTAAGCAGAATACTGTGACCAGCTAGAGAACAAAGTGATTTTAGTATTCATGTTGACCTAATATGGACAAATCTGCATACACATTACCTAGGTCAAGAGCCCTCTCGTTTTTCTATACTAAACTCCCATTAATCTCCACAGAAATTATTCCAAAATATGAATTCTCTATTAGCAAAGCTGGTTAATGAAGTTCTTGCCCTCCTTCTGCTCTCAGGCACTAATTCCTACTCCTCTATATCCCCTATTTGTGAAGCCATGGTTTAAGGAGGTCGCTGAGCAAATGCAGGATTAAAAAACAAACAACAACCCACAATTAAAAAAAAAACCACATAGAAATTTGGAAAGGGCTGCGTATATTTTTTTACCCTTACAAAGCATTTCTTCACCGTAGGCAGTGTGGAAGGCTTTCTCCTTCTGCATGTATGGCAAGGACTACATGCTTCTTTTGAAAGGGACCATTACCCTGTCACCATGAGCAAAATCTGAAGTCCTGGTTTGGGTTTGCTTCTGTCCTTAATAGCAAAAAATCCCGTTGGTATTAGCCCTCAATAAGGGATGGATCAAGAGGTGGGGCCAGGACATAGTCTTAGCAGTATGTTGCTACTGATCTTCTTTCCAGAAGGTGCCACAAACAACCAAACTGGTGTGGCTGAGGGGGAAGGACAAACTGCAGGCAGAGCTGTGGGAGGGGATAGAAAAATTTTTAAATGGCTTAACCACTGGAAAGGCCGTAACACAAAACCCAGCTCATAGGTGCCTGAGCACCTTGGAGGATCTAAGCTTGGTGTCTCGGCCCCTCAACTTTACCATTTTCCCTGTATTGTAAAAGACCTTTCCCACCTGAAAAACACATTTACAGGTCTGCGTTAACTGACGTCTGTGAAGTGCTTTAATGAAGACAAATGTTATGTTGCCAAGTATTATACTTACATGCATGTTAAGCTATTAACAACAAAGACAGGGAGCTAGAAAGATCTGGCAGAAGTGTGCTGAACTTAGCATGCTCTAGTAGACCAAAGTGAAGTAGACACACTCTACAAGGCATAGCAGCCACTCTCCATAGCAGCAAGAATAGGATTGCATTAAATATCATATTTATCTAGACTTCACCATGAACTTAATCATAGTGAGGGAGAAACAGACCCACAAGGAAACAGCAAGGTCTTGAACAATTATGATATATTAAGGCCCTTAACAATATTGAAACTTCTGGTGTTAAAGTTTTTCTGCATTTTATTTAATTCTCTTTAACCTCCTGGGGATCTGAGATCAGGAAAACAAAAGGATAAAACATCTGCTTTCTGCAGCCTTCTGCAGCATGCACATGAATACAAGGACAAATATTGTCAGATGCACTTGACAGCTGCAAAGGCAACAGATTCTCTTCAGTCAGTTCCTGGATAAGGAAAAGGAGTCAGCTGTCCCTGGATCACAGGCACGGAAGATGAGATGCTTCCAGAAATTCCCCCAACATGACTTTTGGCAAATACCTCCTTCACAACTGAATTTTTTACATTTTCCAATGGAAATTGAGGACACAACAAGGTAAAAGAATGGGGCTTCTTAAAACAAAACATGTGGCCACAGGCATTAGCATTCTGCTGGTTAAACAGTGCAGATGAGAAATGGGGCTAAATGAGGTCTGGGACTGGGTTTTGCAGAAATGAGCTGTGCATTTGGAGGCTGCCAGAGGTAGGAGACATGGTCTCAGATAGGGGTTTAGCAGTGAGTGGAGACTGGCGATTTTAATGTATTTTGTTTAAAAATACTCCAGAATGCTTGTCTGAGGCCCTGTATTGTCTAAGGCCATCCGTTTCTGGGAGACAGATCATATACAGTTATATAAAAAAATTACATAGCATACTAAATACCTGAGGACTTGCTTTTAAACATGTATATTATAGTCATCCTACTGCTAAAATCTTTATAGTGACCTACCCTGACCTGGGTATGCATGTTTTTTGAAATGTGTGTCACTCTCTTTGGATCACAGCAATTTTAAAATTTCTTACCATAATTCCTCCAGGCTCAGCTATCTCTACCAGCAGTGAAGTCTTTGCAAAGATGAACAAGGTGAAAGCTCTGCTGATTGCACACAAGGATAAAGAATTTGTAACTTATTTAATAATAGTTTTAAAAAGCAAACAAATGCACTACTGTATCCTTGAGTGTGTGTGCCTAAAGCAAAGTATGTTCAAGGCAAAGCTGTTGAATGAGAAAATTATACTTTTCAAATTTTTTTCTGACTTAATTAAAGCTTAAATTTCCCCTTCAGTTTTCATGATGAGAACATATTTTTAATTACTGTATGTGGTCTTTTTATATTTTAGCCCCAGTATGAGACATCCTGAGTATGAAATATCTGGATCAAAGAAAAGCATTTAAAGCAACCTGAATAAATATTTGCTTATCTGAAGGAGGAAGAATGTGAAACGTGCACTCAAATTTCAGCAACTCTTGGTCTTACCATGGATGGTCCAGAACATTCAGGAGAGGACCTCCACTTGCATGAGGAGCAGACCTCTGCCTTTTAACTGGTAGTACAAAGGGTCACACACGTGCATATTTTTCCTGAAGGTTTTTTCCCTGTCTGTAGTCCCTCTTTCCTTTTCTTAAAAAAAATTGGTGCTTTTCATGGTTCTGGGGAGCCAAAACCCAGCACACATAGGAATTCAAAGGTTTGTGCACCACAGAACTTCCCCCAATACAGGAACTTTCACCAGCTTTTGTGGGAGTTTTCCTCTTCCCTGTCATAATCTGTACTTACTGCCATAAAAAATAATAAATAAATAACAAATAAGCCTATTCATCCACTTAGTAAGGAGTGGTGTGGACTCTGAGAGCTGCTGCTGAGATAAATACAGTTACCTTCAACAAAAGCAAGAGAACAGACATTTGACAATCTCCAAATATCTTGGTCCAAGAAAATGCACAAAGGTACAGTAGGTTATCAGGGGTGTACCTCACCCTCCAGCCACAGCACACCCTTTCCCCTCCTTTCATTCTGCACTGAAGTGTAACCATCTGGTTAGGATTACTTGACCTCAGGTAATGGAAGCTTAACATAAAAGTGAAAAACATGTCTTACATTGGTATTGTGAAAACATATTCTTTTCTTGGAGAACAGCACATTTTTATTACAAATAATGATAAAACAGAATTGGGTGAATATTACCCACTGAGAGCTGAAAATATAAAACTGCTAAATGATAACTGCCTAAACAGTGTATAAGTACTCAGGGTAATGTGCAGTCAAAAACTTTTCTACTTTAAAGCATGAGTGCTTAAAAGAAATTAATTTAGCATCATTATCAAGTATAATGCAGTGTTCATGGCATGATGGAGCAGAGGATGGGGAAGGACATGATCACACCAAGCCATGCAACCTTCATTTGTGAGGCATTGCAGAGTTTTTCAGAATTGACTCATTTGACAGATTAACTCTTTGTAACCAACACTGCACTCTGAATTTATTACTTCTTTGCAGATTTAAAATTTAGTTAGAATTTCATTTAGAAAAGAAAGGAGTGCTTCTGCCTGCCATGCTTAACTTGTTAGTCTTCTCTAGGACTTTGATTGTGACTTTGTAATCTATAAATGATAAAGCCTGAGTCATGTAAGCCATATGGAAGCATAAAGGTTACTTAAAACACAAAGAAAAAAGAAAAAACACTATTTCCAGATCTTGCTAGAGGAATCTCATTAAATAGAGGGAAAAAATAGGTAATCCTAGATCAGAAACTATTTCACTAGATACGAACATGTCCGCAGTTTTCTGTTGAATTTTGAAGTATTGTTGAAGGCAGAAGACATGCTGCTTTTTTAAGTGGCATATATATATACACACATTTGTATGTGCATTTATATCAGACAATATTAAGGTATTCTTTAATAAGTATTTAACATTAAAAAATGCTAACACATGCTGTGTTAGCTTACACAGCTCAGGTGCCACAGCAGTCTCTCAGGCTACACTGCCTACTGGAGACTAATGCCACGCTGGTCTCCAGTGACTGCATCACTTAGATATTGAAACAAAACAGGAGGCAACTGCTCTAATGCACGTGCACACAAGGTTCCAGGATGGGGAATCTTTAACTGTTCTCATGAGTGTGGAAATCCTTTCCCCTGTGGCCATCCCTTTCTGATCCACCTCACGGTCCTCCCTCTCCTGCGGCCCCTGACTCAGTGTTACTTGCCCAGCTGGTTCTGTGAGGCCACGTGCCAATCCAACAAAATAATTTTCATTTTGTACTAGATTAATAGCAGTGCACAAGCAAACTGACTTTCAGCTGAGCAGTCCCTGGATTCCACTGGCTGGCACCTGCACAAAGGTGGAGGCGAGAGATGCTTAACATCATACTCCTATTAAAATAATTGCTTGTGAAACTTTGCTGTTATACACACAAGAATGGGTCTTCTGAGACTCGAGTAACCTATGGTTGTACATACAGGTGTGAGCAACTTTTGTATCATGGCAGCTAGACACATAAGGCCACAGTGCTCACAGATAACTTTTCACCATTATCAATAAAAAATTTAAAAACAAAATCTTTAGATTGCTATCAGAAATTCTCAAACCACTTACCGTACACAAATGCCTTAACTATCTGTAACAAGATCTACTGGACTGACATGGGTTTGGCATGTAAAATCCATCTCCCAGAAAAACTAAACCCAGTCAAAAATAATGTCCCCAGAAATATCCTTAATCTTCAAATAACCTACCCATGGGGAGAGGCTTCTAATGCACTCTGCACCAAGGACAGAAAGGATCCTGACTCTGATGAGTCTTCCTCTTAACTCTGAAGAAAAGGTCAGTGTCTGGTAATACACTTCTTTTTGCTACACCTACAAACAAGCTGCAATTCTGCTGAATGAAAGCTTTTTTTGACTATTAACACATGGCCCATGCATATGGAAATAAGGTAACTGAGGTGTACTGTGGGCGTTATAAATAGGGTGGAATATTTAGAATGATATGTCAATATTCCCAATTAGACTGAATCTGAAAATCCAACGTGATGAGTTTAGAGAAACCAGGATTATTTATTTTTAGTGAATAAGTCTTGGTATTGGGATTCAAGTGATTGATCTTAATCCTAGCTCTGTCACTGCTTCAGAATGGGAACTTGAGCAAGTTACTTTACTCATTTTATTTTGCATCAGAAATGACAAACACTGCTCCTTTCAGCAGAATGCTTAATGATGTCCCCGAGGAAACATACCAATATTTTTACTTACCTGCCTTATTTATGTGGTGTAGATTGTGATACAATGGAATACCAAAGGGATTTGCCAAAGATAACTTTATGGATCGGAGGTAGCTTGGTGGGAAGAGGACAAATTATTTCAGAGGAAGTCTATTCTAGGTGGCCTCACAAGGGTATTAGTCACACTGATGACTCAGAAAAGGTAACTGATTAAAACTATTGGCAGCCCAACAAAACATGAGTAAGACCAGTTTCTGAGCACTTTAGCATATAGCATTGCTAATGGCTTTTATTTTAAATTAAATGCTAGAACTCAGCAAGAAGAGAGGCACTGGAAGTGGCATCAGAAAATTTTCTAGCAATTAGCAACCCAACAGCAACGTTATGTTACATACAAATCATTTGATGTAGTTTTACTCACCTTTTCAAATGGTTGAGATAGCTTTCCAGATATCACACTAATAAAAATGACATGGTGTAAGCTGACAATTGACAGGGCTGTAGAATACAACTGTCAATTAGATGTTTTTAGTTCAAGGTAATACAGCTGATGTCTCAGCCAGCTCAGTCTCAACCTCTGCAGAAAATCATGAAATTTGTAACCCATATACTCCATGCAGTCTTATCTAAAACCAGATATCTCCTCCACCACCTGTTCTCCTTCTGTTTTGGCCTGTTAGCTGTGTGCCAGGTCTATGCTCTTCCTGGCAATAAACAAAACAAACAAACAAAATAAACAAAGAATCATAAAGAGCAGCACATCCAACATTGATGGATCTCATTAATGGTCCTTTCATGAAGGACAGGTTTATCTGCTTAACTGAACGAAGTTGATCAGGTGCCTTACAAAAAGCCATTTCAACCACTTTTTGAGATCATCCTCATCTCTGTCCTGCTCTCTTTGGAGAAGGAGTGAGAGGTGGCTGAGGACAGAGGGCTGGAAGGAGTAGCAAGAAGGAAATGGCAAGACATCTCACAAATTTTCCAGGATTTCCTTTAATCCTTGACATTAGGTTGCAGGCTCTGTGTTTGTGTAGGAATGACATCATGTCAGTTTGATGATGCCCTGGCAATGCACAGTAATAATAGGTCCATACTTAATTCTCTCTGATTTGTCAGAAACAGCAAATATCATTCTACTAGGAGGCTCTGCTGGCAACTGGGAGCTGTGGCAGCATGGAGAAGGGCTACTGAAGTGACTCATCAACTGCCCAGAGAGATCGGGATTGTACAGTAGCAGGGAGTGCTGAGCACGGCGTACACTCCTCAGTGCAAGACCAGCATGGAGCAGTTATAAAATGCTGGTCAGAGGTAAAACCCACTAACTGCCAGAACCAGTTTATCTCACTTAAAAGAGTTGTGGGTAAATCTTTTTAATGCCTTACTTTTATAAGCTGCAAAGTGTGTCAGACATCAATGGCCTGGGCAGATCTGACCAGTGCGGGAAAGAAGTATATGCTCATGATATTGCCGACACCATCATTAAGACCATTTAAATGCTGTTTAAATACACTTTTAAAGCTGCTGTGCATGAAGTGAAAAATTGACAAGCATATTGAACTTATTGTGAAGAGTGAAATATGTTGGTACCCATCGATGAACTCCAGCTCTTACGGCATATTGGACACATGTCCAGGATGTGCAAGAGCCATGATTATAGCGCACTCTGGACAGGCTGGCCCAGAAAAAAATGCCTGAGCACATTGGAGGATTATCCCTAAAAGGTGGCAGGACAGCAGTCCGGACACATCAAGTCCGGTGCTCTTAACTATCAGCTGAGTCCCCATAAAGAGGTGGAACAAGCTTGGCTGAAATGGGAGCTGTAGGCTCGCAGCTGAGTGCATGGCCAAAGAGACACAAGTCACAAGTACAGGCAGTTGTAAGAAAAGCAAGTCACTAGCCATTACTTGGAAACATGTCTTGTGGGAGAGGTGCAAAAAATTTTATCCTATAACACTGCCCAGGTGCAAGAGAGATAAGGTACAAGGAGATGTCAGGGCCTCCAGTATTTTTCAAGTGCTTTTAGTAATAAAGTAACTTGGTCAGACAGATCTCTGATCTCTGCTACACCTGTGTACTGCATTGTGTTGTCCCCAAGGGGTCACGCTGAAGCCCAGAGTTCTCCCAGTTGAGATGTGAGAAGCTGTGTACACAGGTGTGGGCCCCAATCCACACAAAAGCATAGTTTGTAGAGGTAAGTGCAAAATACTGCCCTTAGGTTGGGGGGGTGGGGTGGCGACTGGCTGGCAGTGCAGCAGCTCTGCACAAAGGGCTGGACACAGAGGTAAAACAGCTCTCGAGCATGGCTCGGGCACACGACAGGGCGCTGACGTGGGTAAAAGTAAAATGTTGTCGTGGGATGAGCAGAGAGGTTGTGTTAGTAGGACGTGAGAAATGATCCATCTCCTACCCACAGCACCGCCCCAGGCATGATGTTGTCTCCAAAGAAACAGTGGGTCAACTTTCGTGCCTCAGAAATGACATGAGACAAGCCAAGGTTGTTGAAAGGACGGTAGGGTGAATGGTCAGAGGTCTAGAAACGATGGCCTGTGAGGACAGGAGGATGGTGGTTGCTTAATGTAGGGAAGGGAGAACAGCAGAGGGACATGATAACAATTTTCTAAAAGGCTGCTGCAAAAAACAAGCAAATAAATGTTTTTCATCTCTGTGGAGGGCAGGATAAGAAATAATGAGCTTAGGCTGCAGCAAGACAGACTTACTCTAGACATTAGGAAAACTTTCTAGCGATAAGGAGAGTTAAGCAGTGGAATAGGTTATCAAGCAAGACTGCAGTCTCTCTGTCATGGGAGGAAATTTAAGGCCAGGTTGGACAAACAAATGACACAGGAATCCTGTCTCAGAATGGGGGATGAGCCAGATGATACTAACAGGCCCTTTCCAGACCCACTTTTTGCCGATTCTTTGTCCTAAACATAAAATCCAGCTGTGGCTCGCTGGAGCACCCTATGTTAAGTACAGCATGGTTTAGATGTTTCCTGAATGAGTTTTCTGAAAACAAAACAACAAAAAAAAAATCCTAGTGCTGCAAGCTCTTATGGCTTTGTCTTCAGTCTCACCGTACTTGACCTATTTCTTAAAAACTCTGGCTCCTGGAGTCAAGCAGATTCATGAAAGCTAAGCTTAAATAAGCAAAAAGCTGTCTAAATTTATAGTGCAGGAAGAAATAAAATAAAACAGATTATAAGCATGACAGAGAACTACTTCCAGCAGTTATAAATCCACAAGAGAAGTAAAATACATTATTTAGCTTAAAAATCAAAAAGCAGTTGATTAAAACATGTTATGATTGGGAGTGTCTCCAGTTTTTAGTGTTCATTAATGTTTTTAATGGTCATTGTCTAAGTCAAGTCTAGGCCTGAACTCAGCAAAAAAGGAAATTGTGTTGCTGAAGGAAAGGTTGAGAAACCGAATGTCCCTCCCAGTGAGCGGCATAGAGATAGGGACATGGGTACCCTCTTTCCAGTCTAAAACTGTGGACCACCCAATGAAGCCAGCAGGTGACAAAAAAACCTTCAACCAAACAAAAAACCCAAACCCAAAATCCAAAAACGTTTTGTTGTCACAAAAAATGCAGTTAAGAAAGTGGAACGTCTTGCCCCGGGGTGCTGTGGATCCTCTGTGTGTGTGTGGCAGTGCTGTGAGCGTGCCAACATGTGTAAGCCTCCAGCACGGGAACGTTCCTAGCCACAAATTGTCAGTGACTGGGGGAATATCTGGGAGCAAGTACCACCCTGCGTTTCCTCTTCTTTCATGGTACCCCCCCAGGCAGCTTTTATGGGTCACTGTTAAAGACAGGATACCAGGCCAGACTTTTAATCTGACCACAGAAAGATGCTCTCGTGTTCTTTTATTCTTTTGTTGTGGTCCTGACAAGCTGAGGCATACTGGCAGGGCTGCACGTTGAAATGTTATATCCGTTCTCTGAATAGCAGACTTCTTTTTCCAAGGCTGTCAATCAGACCCTGCAAATAAATTCCCTAAATAAAAACTTTTAAAATAAATAAAACCCACAAATAAAACTGATAGTGAAGAATTAGTTGAGTGCATGAATATAATGATACTTATCATAAAAATTGGTGCAGTGTGAGTTTTCATCTGACCCGTCATCACTCTGCAATCTTTTTCATTATCATAAATCAAAAAGCATTGTTTGGTTTAAATCACTTGCTGCTTAAAGATGAATCACCTTTGATTTCCTGAATTTTGCTTACGGCAAGAAAGAAAAAAAAAGCTTTCAAAACTGTACAACAGTAAGAACTTCTGGTCTCACTTTGCATAAAAAAAAAACCTCAGAGAGCTCTAAAACTTAATCTAGCAAGCAACATAAAATGAAACAGAACTGCAGTTTAGGAAAAAAAAATATTTCTCCATTTGCAGAGCTATTAATCTACAGTTTGGTCCAGAGAGTGCATATACAGCAGTCTGTGAAGAGGGACCCCAAGCTCTAATGGCTTGAAGAAGATAGGCCCTTGAATGTTTAATCTAACTACAGGTGCATATCTAAGCTTCTCTGTAACATCTGTCCCTGCGGATAAGAAACCACTAAGCATCCTGCACTGGATTGTACAGACACCAGCTATGTAGCTTGAAGCATATCCTGTATCCTGATGACTGATGTGCAAATCACCCAAGCCACCCCAATAGATTTGCCCAGTGAGCTCTCCCCCTTCTGAGAAGCAGAGTCCTTCCCTCATCTCCCTGCATTGACGTTACACCCTGTGCCCGGAAGTGCAATTAGATTCTTACCACTTTTTCCAAAGTCAGGAAAAATAGGGTCATTTAAAAAGTCAGCTGAATAAACTGATGAGCCCAATGGGCTGGAACAGCAAAACAGATCACAACTTGGCGTAAGTCATCCCCAGGGGGGAGACGCAGAAGAAATATGCTGCATGCAGTTGTATCTAGGTTTGTTCTGTGAAGAAAATGCTCATAAGAAAAGAAACAAGCAAAAATGAAACAGGCTTCATTCTTTATGTCTCCCATTAGCTAGAACCCTCATGGCAATTCCCATCAATTTAACTTTTGGATGTCTGGATACTAGCCAGGGAGCACTCAGCTTCCATATGCTCGGTAAAAAGAGCAACAGCAACGATGCAATGCTGTTGTCAGGCGAGGAAGGTAAATCACTGCATATTTCTTCACAAGCCCAATTTTCTGAAACTTGCCACCCAACTTTAGGAAACTGAAATTAGCAGAGTTTGGTAATGAGTCCTGGATGTCCCACAGGCAACGCTAAATCTCAGGACCTGCCTGACAGAGCTGGCTGTGTTTGTCCACTCAGCCATATTTTTGGACTCTCCTTTATGCCCATGAGGAGAAGTGGAAATGGTTTCCTGCACAGAGACTAGTTATTTTTTGTCCTTGGGAGGCAATATAATCCGAAAGAAGGGGCAGGGGGGAAGGAGGGTGGGGGCTGGAGTCAGATGCATGTGTGGTTCAATCTCAGTTTCGTTGTTAACTGTCTTTGGGCAAGTCAGTTCATCTCAGCCTCACTTTCCTCTCTCCCTGTAAAACAGAGACCTTATACACAATTGTGGGGAAAGTGTACAATTAGTTAAACATGAAGCAGTAAAAAAGCAATTCATCTTGCTAATTTTAACTGACTGTAAGTTAGTATCAAGTCTAACTATTTTCCTTGTACAGTCCAGGGACAGAGAGATGTTGGATAAATCACCTCCTTTTCCTCCACTGATTGTGGAAGGAGGCCAGACACCTGGCCACATTTAGGCAAAATTAATCCCATCTTCAATGTCCAGAGTCATAGTAAAGGCCAGGCATTTTCTGTTGTTGGCACATCCATCCCAGCCTCCTCTATTAGAAGGCTGAAGGATGTGTTCATGGTGAGCAGGCCTCTAAATTTTTCTTCCCAGAAACTGCAAATTCAGAAGCTCTCTTTTCCTTTACTTAGCCCTTGATTATTTATTTGAGACATTAGGAAAACATCACTCTCTGGTTTTGAGCTATCATGGCTACGAGGTTGCCAGCTTGCTCCCTTCTGGCAGCATGTCAGACCCTATGAAGTACACAGGCAGAATTTTTGTGTGAGAGCATCCCTTGTCTCAAATTCCAGTGAGATTATTGTGGTAACATGCCCATATGCTTTAATGAATATTCTTGACACCATACAGACAACCGATACAGACCCCACCCCTCATAATCTTTAACCAAAAGTTAGGCGTGTCTTTTGGAAGAGGAATGAGGGAGAGAGGAAGAGTGCAATGGGCTGTATAAGTCCACAGTCTCTCCTTAGAAGAGAAGACCTCCAAATCCTATGTATCTACAGATATTTTGCAGAACACCCTCAAATTTAATGTAAGCCGAACAGACGTCAAAGAAGAAGAGCTTGTGGCCACTACTGCCTGAGGTTTAATTCACATGCAAGTCACAAGTAACTTCTACTGAGTTTTGAAGTCTGACTCTTGCAGTCACAGGATTGTATTCTTTGCTTCACTCTTGGGTGGTATCTCTCTTTTAAAGCTGAGAGTTCTCTTCATCATATGGAATAATATCTGGTACTTCAAAAACCAGCTATTGGTGAATCTGTGGTGCCTTTTGCCCTCCAAGTCCCTTAGCTGAGTTAAATTTTCTTGTGTATTATATTACTTCCATTAATGGTAATAAACAAGCATTTCCATAGCAATTTCCATAATCAAAGTTCTCCACTCAAGAGCTACTCTGGAACTATCAGCTGACTTTGCATGGAGGAAACCAAGGCAAAAGAATTATGCAAAATGCTCAAACCCACTAAGTGAGTCAGACTTCAGGGGAAAAAAGATTATTAAAAAGGAAAAAAAAACCCTTTAGCTCTGCTATCTGTGCTTACGCCCCAAGGCAATCCCTCTCTTTCACAGCTAGGGACCAATTCGGATGCCATTTACACAAAGATAATTCCACTGACGCTTTCAGAGTTAGCCCTGATTTACTGCACCATCTGTGAGATCAGCATGCGGCACAAGACACTCTTATGACTGGAAATTACTTTACTGACAAGGAAAATATATATACGTATTCCTTCCTGTTCTCTGTTGCTAATCTTTAATGGCCACCTTTCTTCAAATGCTTTCAATCAAATTTTGACTGAACCAAGAATTTTTCAAATTTAAATAGCCTTGTTAATTGGGTTGGGTATGATGCATCATACTGGCCACACAATCCCTTCGGCATGTGGTTTGACCTTGCTGAGACACTGCTTCTAGTACTTCTCTTTTCCATTTGAGTGTCTTTTCTGCTTCTCAGTAATACAGCCATCATCTAGATTTTGTTATTTGCGTTATGTCTCCCATCTTCTCAGCAGTAATAACAACCTGCCTGTGGAAAAAAAAATCCTGAAAACAAAACCTTGTATCCTCTACCTACTCATCTGATTACAGGAAAGTCCTCAGTTATACCTGGATAATTTAAAAAAACACTGATGTCTCACTAAGTCATCAAGCACTGCTCCTCTCTGGAAGGTATGTATGAACAGCACTGCCTGGCACCTGTGTCCATGCAGATATAATGCATTGAGACTGAAATAAAATTTTTACTAACACACAAATAACAAGAAGTTGTCTATAGTGTATTTCAAGTGCTTCTCCACCTTCATCCTGCCCTTCTTAAGGCATACTCGCAAAGTCATTGAAAGAAAGACTAATTTATTGATCTTATTAACAAGAGTGAAATGAAACCACTGAGATTAAATCACTCCAGTGACTCTGTGAAAGATTTGGTTACGCAGAGGAGCCTGCTCACTAATTTACAGTTTAGAAGAATTCTTCATATCACTGGTTGCCAAAACTTCTGAGCCATTGCCATTTCTTCCCCACTTTGGCACAGGTGCCCGAGTGGGATGTCCCCATCTCTGACCTTTCCCATGTTGCAAATTCTAATGTAAATAGAGAAAAAGTCCAAAAAGAAAACAAAAAAACACTTGCTTTGTTGTAAGCAACAACAAGCTATGTCCTTCTTCCCTCCACTTTTCAGAGAACAAAGGGAGTAAAATATTAGCAACTTCACTCATGCTTTCCCTTGAGCTTCTGAGGTAACTTTGCAATGGAGAAAAACCTCTGTATCCTGCTCAGGCTGCTGCCCAGGCCCTCACTGCAGGAGTACCAGGCTTGTTTTCTCCTCTGAGGGCTGTGCAGCGACAGCAGTTGTGTTGGGGCTGCTAGTGCTGCCAACAGAGTCAGCACAGGTGTTGTTACAGCGACCAAAACATCTGGGTCTGAGACCCAAAGCATCTGTGTTGTCTTTCTGGTTACTGACATCAGTATCTGAGTTAAATTAAAAATACATGGCCATGGGTATTTGTAGGTATAATACGTGTAATCTGCTCTCATGAGCACGTATCATAAGAAACACTTGAAAAATACTAATTCTCATTTCAGATCTTATCACTACAAGGCCAGTGCTGAGAAATATTTAATTTGGATAATAATTTTAGGGCGGTTGCTCAGACTTCTGTGCTGTTGAACTGGTAGTGAAAGCTGTGGTTTCTAAAATGTGCAATATATTTTACTATGCTAAGGCAGTGATTTTTCAGAGACACATCAGTTACTTTTCATGTTGCATATCCTTCTGTCTTGAATGCAGCTTCTGTGGGACAAGGTTGGAAAACAAAACTCTTCTCTCAGTCTGTTTGGGCAATTTATTAGTTCTTGATGGTACCTGGATTTTCGGCTAAGTATGGAATTATCATCAGTGATATAGCTGGCATATAAGAAAAGATTAAACAGTGTCGGGCTCCTCAGCTTGAAAACGGAGATAGGTGATTGAAGAAAATCATGCAAGATGTCAAGAAAGATTATCAGAAGTGTTATTAAAAACTCAGCGGGGAATATTACTCACTATTCTTTGCAATGCAAAAGGTGGGGGTTGTCACAGAAATAATCAGGCTGCAGGGTGAAAAGGAGCAAAAGAAGTACATTTTCACACAGCACCAAGTTAAACTGTGGAACTCGTTGCCACTGGATAGTGCAAAGACCAAAAGTACATGCAGAATCAGGAGATAATTATAAAAGTTTATAGGAAAGACCCACAAATTGAGGCTAAAGACAAAGATGTGGACCTAGATTTAAAGTTCAGGAAATTCATAAGCTTGCAGGTTATGCCAGGACATGCTGGGAGAAGGACAGACACAACCACTGAGCAAATATCCACCTACATCAGCTGACAATGTATGTATCCTCCTCGCTGGACGTGCTTGGTGTGAACTGGTCGGGGCCAGAGACAGATGGCAAAAGAGGAGCAGAGCCCTGACTGGGTCTCCTTTCAGCTCTGGTTGTATTAATGCTCATTCAGGTAATGAACTCACAATCTGAGCAAATTATTAATTGGCATAAATACCCAAATCTAAACCTAAATTCTGCTTTAGCAGTCCTGGCTAATCTCCCCACCAGGAAAGCAGGAACTATAAAAACTTTTTTCTCATATGGTTTTGAGGAGTAACCACATCAAGCCCCTGAAGTGTTTCTAATTCTAGCAGCGGTATCACCAAGCCATTTAACATGTTCATGCCGTCTTTGGCCTACACCTTTAGAAGAGCAGCTATTAACAGTAACTTTATAGATGCCACTCTTGGCCAAGATCCCAAAGCACCCTTCCCCTTTATCAGCTCACAGATATAAGAAGTAGCAAGGGAGCTATTTCCATCAGCGATGGCCCATTTATCTATGAATGGGGATAGTCAAATTTTGGCTTGGAAATGGGAGCGGGGGATAAAGGGAAAAAAAAAAAACCTGAAGAAAAAGGCAAGAAATTCTCACTACACATATGACAGGTTACTGTAGGTAGAAAAAATATTAGCTCCCTGGGGTTAATTAGAAAGGAAATCTGGAACCCTTACCAAAGTATTATCCCTAATTACTTCCGTTAGTTGAATCAAGCTGTGCCTTCATGGGGGAGAAATCTAGAAAGATGCAGTGCTCATCTCCTGCCTCTGTCTCCTCTCTCTGCTGCCCACCACCATGCTGTGGTCACACACACTGCAGAAAGCAGCTGAAATAATCCTCCAGCACATGCAGCTCCAACAACTCTCATGCATCCCAGTCTGCAGGCATACCAGCTCCGGCAAATTCTGCGTGTGTCTATATATTCCTCTGAATACACGTTGTGCTTAGGCCAGTGTCACCGCTGTTTCACAGGTCTGCAGTTATCCACCAGTTCACTGTTTAGGGAGAGCCCAGGAGCACCAGGGTACAACCATTTTTCTCAGGAGTACCAACCCCCACATGCCAGGCTGGCTGTGTGATCCGCTACGCCCTGCTCCTGGTATGAGCATCCTGATCTTGGCACTCACCAACACTGGAGCACAGGATGGGGAGACATCTCCAGACCAATCCCTTGTAGTTGGGGCAATCATGTAACAGCTACTCAGTGCCTACAAACACCAACCCCTGTTGCCCACCTAGGACTGCAAGACCTGCCATGAGGGAAGAAAAGGAAGGTCAAAGGTCCAAGAGCTTCAAAAGCTCTTGTGCATCCCAGGCATCATGCTGGTGCAGATACAGGGGAGAGTCGGGGGTACCACTGCCTCCATCCACTACAGGCACAACTGCAGTACGTCCTTCCCCCTGCTGTTTAGCCGCTATTTTGCATTTTGAGATGAGACTAATTCTTACTACTGGCCTATGTATAATGCAACGTAGAACCCGAAGGTTCCTCAGGTTCTGAAGGTTCCTCCATATTAGTGGCTGCAAAACCAGGTCCCTTTTTTTTTCCCTGACTCCACAAAACACAAGGTGCAGCTGTGCAAGGCATTATTGTTAGTGAAATTTAGATTGGGATCACTTTATGGAAAAAGTCTTTGTTATGCTCGATGTTACACAAGAGGCGGTGAACCTCTTCTGGACAAGAGCAGTCACATCAGTTACAGCAGGATTTTTTTGTCTAAGCTCACCACATCTCCATCAGACTTATGCTGTCCAGGACAATATTGTTCTTCCACTTATGAATGCATTTCACCATTTGCAGATGTGTAATTAAAAGGCCAGAGTGACCTTAAACAGAGTAGGTAAATCAAGAAGTATGTTACAATGTTCTGCCTGTCTCAAAATACTGTGGCATACCACACATGAGTTGACATTTACTTTCAATTTTAAAGTGTCTGGGACTGTACAGTACTCCCAAATATTTTCTAGTAGGATCCAGTGCCCTGCAATCTGCCCATCTAGTGACCTGGTGTCTTTGAAAGTGAGATCTGAGCACTCACATGGTTTTCATTCATCATGAGACAAAGATGGAGGCTCAGGGCAGTATTATTGCCCAAAGCTGGAAAGGAGGCAAGTCACCACATACATCTCCTAGCTGTATTTTCCAGTTTGCATTCTTCCCTTCTGTTCAGCCATCCCACTAGGTTTACAGTCAGAGCTGGCATGCAAGCCAAGCTCCCCACTGGCCCAGCCTGTGTTATTATGTCCTTTAATGTACAAAGTTGGGTGCCTTTTCCATTCTTCAGTAAGAGGTAGAAAAACTAGCAGCAGAACATGCATGCTCACCTGAGTGACACTTGCAGTCACACGTGGACTCAGGGTGTTAACTAAACTGACAAGGACTAGACAGCAGAGAGAGGAAGGAAGGAAAACATCTGCCTTTCCAATCCAGTGACTGCAAGTAAAGTTTCTCTACTTTTAGGAGTCTTTCAAACACAGCATACAGAGGGTTTTGTGAATCTGGGGGCTTCTGATGAAAGTGCTGCTATGTTATTTTCAGTGCCACAGCCAGGCAGGGATTGTGTTTTGGTCTTCTGAGAACAGGGATCTGGTGTTCATGTCTACTTGGGCTGCTCCTTAAGGCTTTCAGAGCAACTACCCTGTCCAGATTCACTGAGCATTTACAAAGAGGGCAAAGGATGACTGCTGCTGCCTAAAAACCAGTTTTCATCATCTCCTGCATGATTCATCCATGCCATACGTAAAGTTCTAAAAAGCACACAGCCTATCTTTTCCACAAGAAATAAAGATAGTTTGCTTAAACTGTAAAATCCAACTTTTTGTTTAACACTGTGAAAAGAGGCATATAGCAGAAGCCTGCTGTTAGCATGACATAGAGTAATGAATCAGTTAGCAAGGAGATTTAGGTGATTCATGACATGAAAACAGGAACTGGGGTTTTTACAGTACCTTCTTGACATACCAGCACACCTGCCCCTTCCCAGCTCCTTTGGAAGCTGTTCTCACAACACCACTCTTCCCCCTCAGGTTTGCAATTGGTTGAACAAAGCATCACTTTGCAGATTGCAGGGGAATGGCACTGTACTAGTGGCTTTGGGTGTTGGAAGTCCCTTGAAATCAAAGGACTTGTGCTCAGGAAGAGTTTGTTCCACATTTCTTCCTTTTCACTGAAGGCTGGTGGTGCAAATCCATTGTGTCTTCACTTGACTCTGTGATGTGGAGACACACACTGTGACACAGAGGGATTTTGGCAGTAGAAAAGAAAAAGCTTCAAAAACACTTCACTGAGCCCTGAAACGTGCCAAAGTATACCATGTGCTAAGGATGGAAACCTGCCAGGGAGAAGCATTTCTTGGTTAGAGGAAGGCTGATCTCCCTAGGAGGGGGAGAGAGGGCTGTTCTCCAAGAACCCACTCCCACCCCTCCCAACAAAGCATGCCATGAACACACAGCAGATGTCAGTCATAGTAGAGCAGCAGGACCCACTGTCCCATGTCCCTTCCACACCACTCACCATTTCTCCTGGTGCCTGGTTTCTATGTGGCGGCAGAGGACTGGAGCCAAGGTGGCCCGTCATGGCTGGGATCACTGCAGAGCGCTGCTGGAGCTCCAGCTCTGAGCGGAGCTGAAGGGCATCCAGCAGTGTCTGTGGCAGAAGATAGTGGATCTTTTTCATTTCTGTGATAATACACAATTGTGGGAGGTTTCTTATGGCACTGCCTAATCTCTATAACTGGTTTTCATTATTCCTCTGTGTGGTGTCCAGTGTCTGTCCTTTTTGATTCACCTAGAGGCAGAAGCAGCATTGAACACTTTCACTGTATGCCTTACTGTATGCCCAGACAGCCCGCTGGACTTTGTCTTAGTTTACTTCATTCTCTTTTGCCCCTTCCCTGTGTCCTGGCCAAGGCTTGCCTTTTCCCTGACTGTATGCTAACACTTTCATTTTGCACTGAGTCCTGGCTTCTCCAAAACCTCAGTCCAGGACTAAGACCTTCTTCTATTCTTTCAGATGTGACCTCTTCCTTTAAAAAATGTGATGGACACCCCACAAGGTGACAAAGCTGGTTCTCGCTTTGGTGCTTGGGGACAGGCACCAGACATGCGGGAGCTGGCAGCAGCCAGAGCATGCATGGCTTGGTGCAGCAGATTTTGTAGCCATGCTCCAGTGACAAAGCCACCAGGGAGGACTTTGGAGGAGGTGGCAGGCAGGATGAGAGCAGCCTCAGCTCCTCTGTCAGAAAGGCAGGGCAACAGGGAGAAGGGAGGCCCCAGCCCAGCCTGAAGGGTCAGTGAGGAGCACCCCCATGCACAAAGCCAGCCACCCCCATGCTCACAGCCACGGCACTTAAAGCAACTGTTTTACTGACAGAGCTTCCAGCACTGCACTTTACTCTGTGGGCTAGAGGTGTAATTTAGATTAAGGAGAAAGCCTTTATAAGTTAATTAAATACCAATTGCTAAACCATACCCCACCAGTCATTATCTGTGTCTTGATATGGACTTATTACATAACTGTTAAACTTGGTATTTAGCAGATAACTTCCTTATTAGAAAGATTAAACATCTACTTGAGAGACTTCATTTTTTAAATGTCACCATTTCGGTTTACTAGACTTCTTGCTGTGCTTAACACAAACAGTGGGTATTTAAAGTAATAACAAATAAGCTGTCAGCTGGGAGCACTCAGCAGCAGGCAGGACCTGCCTGGGACAGCCTTCCCTGGTGCTGCCAGAGGGGTCAGTCCAGGGACAGGGCATGGGCCCCCTCCCCAGACACCCCTGCTCCCACCTTGCTCCGAATCTGCAGGCTGACGGGGAGAAACATCAGCCCCTCTTCTGAAAAGCAGTTTCCCAGCTCCAGCAGGATCAGCCTAATTCTCCCCAACCACCCCTGGCTGCACCTTCTCCCTGGCAGCGTTTTGCTGAGGACACAGTGGAGCAAGATCCACCAACCAGTATCAGCGTGTGACGGATGCAGGACTACATCATCACCTCAGCTCCCAGGTGCCACTAGTACCAGCCTCTGAGGGATAAAATGTGCGCATGGTGCTCAAAGACAGAAAGACAATCCCTGGCTGCTCTTCAGTGAGACATCAGCAAAAATTACCCGGGGGGAGGGGGTGTGTGTGTGTGTGTGTGTGCCAATGCCTGGTTTCTGCTTTCATAATTCTGCTGTTAACAGGTCAGAAACAATGAAACAGCAATCCGTCCAAAGAGTGGTTTGGATGGGGGAGGAGACACTGGGCAGAAGTCCACCCTGGAGACAGAGGAGAGGATCTTGGTGGAAGCATGCAGTCAGATGCTAGCCAGCTCAGAGGACAGGGAGCACCGGTGGTGCAGCTGACCCCCCTTTAACAGAGACAGTGAAACAACGGCACATTGGAGGACAGCTGCAGGGATGATACAGCAGCTGGGTTTGAGCCACAAAACCCTGATCCAGGTTTCCTCCAGGTCTTGTCTCTGAGGCCAGTTTCTCTGGAAATCAGCATTTTAAGATCTAGACTGCTAGTCTAGATGCTGGCACCTACGTGGGGCACAGTCCTGGTACTGGGGTGTTACAGCCATGCAGCCTTACGGCCAAACTAAGCCTCCCTTCATTCAATTTTTGGTAAAAGTGCTTTTATCACTTTCAGAAACAGAGATCTCCAGTTACTCCAGCAAGCTCCAAGGAGGACCAGGGGGTCCTGCACTGGCCATCACCTTGACAAACGTTGGCTTACGCTTTCAGCAAGAACTGGCAGTGAAGAGGTTAAGGATTAGCGAGCCTAAAAGGCTGCTCTCTGAGGGGTGGGTTTGGGGCAACCTGAGTTAAGGAAGCAGCCTTAACAATATAAGAAAAGGAAGTGCTGGTCATTGGTTTGTTTGTTTATTGTTTCAGTACTCCGTACTCTGTGTGTCTCATGTGCTATCTTCATTCCTCAGTCTCCCAGCCGGTTAATTATCCAGGGGAAGCGGCGCTTCCTGCCAGGGACCTCCTGGGTCCCCTCCCATTGTTCGGGGAGTTGACACACAGCGCTGGAGACAGCAGAAAGGGCTGCCTGTGTCTCAGCCGGTGAGAAACACTCCAGAGACTGCCGTTAGTTAATAAAACAGATGGGTTTATTGGCATCGGCAAATTTCAACACTAGTGATGCGTTTAATAGGGTTCATCTGAAGAAAATCCCAGTAAGAATAAAACAAGGAGTTTGGGGGCAGGGGGATAAATATAGGAGAGACAAGAAGATGGTCCATACGTCCAGCATCTCCAGCAACTCTGCCACGTCTCCACAGCCTTCAGGGCTTAGCAACAGGGTTGCTCAACAACTCTTTCTCTGCTAGGACTCATTAGTCAGAATGAGAAAAGATCTCTACCTCTAAAAGCCAGGCTTAGCTGGCCTAAATCTCATCCAATCCCTATGCCAAGTAAGGTCTTCAAGTTCCCTTACATAGGACAGCTGAATATTCCTCAGAGGCCTGATCCTGGCCCTTCACTTGGTACAGGGGCTTACATGGAAATGAGGACAACTCCAAGCCCCTAATACTGTAAAGACCTTTTTTCTGAAGCCCCACAGCCGTATGTGTCCCCAAACTTTATTTTCTGTGCTTCTGTAATGATCAGGCAGCAGCACCTTACAGAAGGAGTGTGCTTCTCTTAAATGCTGTACGGAAACTTCAATATTTATGTTTTTTTAAAAGAACACTCTGTACAATCCCTAAGCAGGGCCTGAAGCAATGCAAACAATAACAAACAACAACAGGCTCGAGCTGTAAGGCTGGGATCCAGATGTGTATCTCCACTTGAGGAAAGTTTCAGGGTCCTTAAGCCAGGTGCGGGTTAATCTCCCTGGAAAATCAAAAATGAAGAGGGGGAAAAGGAAAAAATATAAGCAGAACACAGTTAAAACCTAGTGGGGCAAGTCTGCATCTCTGTGTGTTTGGCAACTCCATTTTTTTGAAAGATGTGACCCCGCCCCCTGAAGAGTCAGGAACCGTGATTAGCCGGGAATAAAAGGATTTTTGTTCACTGACATATTGATAAAGGTAAAGCAATCTGTTTTGAAGAACTGCTTTAAAGCACGTATTACCTCTTTGATTGTACAGATCTTAGGGGAAAGCGGCCTTTGCTCTGTGTCACGTGGTTTTGTTCATTCTCTCCCTGTATTTTTACTTCCACACAACTGTTGTCCTATGTAACTCCAGTGCCCAAACACATCTTAGAAATTTTGCCCCATTTGTGCAACTCTGATGGCATTTGGGGGTCAAAATTCACTCATCTAACCAAAACACAGATCCTGGGTTTTCTCTTCAGAGGGAGATGTCATTTCCAGGGACGAGCTGATTCCTCTCCTTTGGGACAGGATGTGGCCAGAGGAGTGCTGTCATCGCTGGAAGTTTTCTTTCATGAGGAATTATTATTTACACATTTTTATCCAAATGACAACAGCAGTAGAGAGGATTGGCAATTGATCCTGCTTTAAATAGCTAATTTTCTAATGCAGGGAGGAGCATTTTCATGGTCATTTCCGTAACAAGATGTTCCACTCACTTCTGGCCCAGCGGCACAGCATCTTGATCTTCCCTTCCCTTCCTTTCCCTTCCCTTTCCTTCCCTTCCATTCCATTCCCACCTTCTGTCAACAAACATGTAAGAAAAGAATTTCACCACATCAGGAATTTTAGGCTTTTGAAATGGAGCTCACACACTTGACGCTACCCAGCCTCAGCACAGAGCTGAGCTGTTGCCCAGATGGGAGGTCAGTTATGATTTTTTACAGATGTTTTGGATCAAATCATAGCGCCTAAAAGAAAAAAAAAAACAAACAAAAAAAAAAAAAACCTCCAGACGGTTCAGAGCCATGACAAATAATTTAGAGAGTGGTTAGACAAATCATGTGAAAGAACTCTTAAGACTGGACCTTTTGGCTCCCTGATGGGGATACATTTAAATTAAACAGCCAGTAAATAATGAGCCAAATTCATGCCACTGGATAACAAATGCAGTTAAAGAGCTGGATTGAAAAGATGAGTGTATATCGAGTGCCTGCTGTCATTTCCCTCTTCTGTCTGTTGGTGATGAGAAAGAAAAGAGAAAATAATAAAGAATGAGCAGGGTCCTGGAATTGTTCATCTCCTCTTTCCTGATGAAGAAGCCATCAGAAATGAAGAAAGAGAAGGAAAGCAGAAATTATACATTCCTCCCTGCCAGGAGTAAAAGGGAGTAAACCAGTCACAAAGACAGGATAAAAGTCTTTACCTTGGGGAATGGAAAGCTGGTCTGTCAGAATAAAATGTGCACCAGCAGAGGGATAGCAGAAGAATGCCCCCTCCACCCCGCAAATTACGTTTTTTGCTTTGTTTCTGTTAGTGTCCGTTATTTAATATTTTAAAGAATTACAAAAAGCCCTTACACCAACTCTTTCAAATGCATTGTCGCAACCAAACAACTTAAAGAGCTGTTTCTCTTGCAAAGTTCCTCAGGGGCAGAAATTAATGCAATGCCACTTTTCAAATATTCCCAAGTCCAGACTGGAGGGAGAAGCAGCTACTCATTTTCCAAAGGACTGAGGAAAGGGGTGTACTAATTTATGTAGAGTGAATTAAAAGCTGAAAGCATCTTGGATTTAATGGATGGGAAGGCTAATCAACAAACACTCTCAACTCAGTATTACCTAGCTTGGCAAAATCCCTAATATTTCTATCTAAATCTAATGACCCTCTATCATAGCCTGTACGCTTTTGATGTTAGACAGGCAGACAGCCAGCAGAGCAGTGGATTCCCCACCCTTTTTCAGGGAGGACAGAAGACAGTCTGCTTCTTGAGGGACACATTTCTACTATGCACCATGAAGCAAACCTCCTGCTAAAATCAGCGGAAACTGTGCGTAATTAAGGACAGTGGATCAGGCTCCACATATGAGAAGATTCCTGCTGCCACTGCAAAGGCAAAGAGTAGGTGATGCTCAATAACCAGGAAAAACTCTCTATATATAACTATAAAAGCTAGTGAGAGATGTCTGAACACAAGGGCTCAAGTTTGGGACACTAGCTGCTTCCTGATGACTGCAGCTAATTTTGGCAGTGGGGCAGGAGTCTGGTGCCTATGCGATTTGAGGCAGGATATAGATTATAAACATTGTTTCCCTGACATCTTGCTTTGCATTGCTCAAAACTGTTTTCAAAGACAGCTCAAATTAACCCTCCACCCACTCTCCACTGAAGTTAGATCCAGCAACATTTAACATAAAGAAAGCAAACAGCCTTTGGACTGGAGGCCAGGGCCCAGACTCCTCTCCCTTCCAAGACTGTTTCCTTAACAATACAACTACACCGGGGCCTTTCGCAAGCCAAAGTGCAATAACTATGCTTTTATAATGCCCATTGGCGGTATACGTGTGCTACCCAGGACGGAGCCTGGTTAATTAAGAAATTCTCTCAGACTGCCTGTTGCACCAGGTAACCAGCCAGCAAATAAAGAAAAGCAATGTCCATTCAACCCCTGCCAGCTCACGTGCTCCCAGCTTTGATTGTTTGTGATTGCTTTGGGGCGAGGTAGGGAACGTATCAGATCTCTGCCAATGGCAGGTCTAAGCTATTCGCAGACAGAAAGCTGCACTTTTTCTCCTTCAATAACAAGTAGTAACACAAGCAACAGCAGAGGCAGCCAAGCCTTGTTTCCCATGAGCGGTGTCCCCAGAGGAGCTCCCTTGTGGGGTCTCTAGCAAAGGGTGAACATGCAGCCCAGCCTCCTCCGTGGTGGAAGCAGGAGAAAGATGATTTCCTCAGAGCTTGTAGGATTTACTGTCCGTGAGCGCTGCACCTCTCTGCTTCACTGGGCTGAAATTAGCTTGTAGGGAGCACTTGGAAGGGTTCTGACACATCTACCCACACACAGAGGGCAATAACACAAGACTTCTTTTGTAGGAAACGTGGTCTGTATTCAGATGACCTTCTTGCCGAGATTAATTTCAAGACTAGAGGATTCAAGCCACAGACTGGCAAGAACTAGAGAGGCCAGGAAACCTTTTAGTGTTTCATTAGCAGCTGTCCTCCCAGTGGCGCATTACTTCAGGAAATTACACTCAGTTTGTGGACAGGGGAACTGAGGAATGGCTTTTCCAAGAGACTTTTCAAACATTGGTCACAACACAAAGTAAAACCAACATAAGTATGCTCCTGCTCCAGGGCATGACGAACAACTCACCAGCAGGGTGAAGGTCTCCCTCGCCAGCTGTCAGACCGCTGTGGGGGGTGGTGATAGCTCAAGGCAGTGGGGCATGGGGGCCACTGGTGGGAAGTCTTCTGCCTGGACAACCTCTTTCCTCTCCCCATATGAGCTGCATGGCCTGTGAGAGTGCCAAACGATAGTTTTTGTAGTGCCAGAGTTAGTTATTTCTGAAAGGGTACCTGTGAGCGTGGCGATGAGTGTCATTAGGCTGCTGGTTGGGCACTGGAAGATGGATGTGTTGTTCACTTTCGTGCAGGCAGTTAACAGCACAGCTATTTGGTTACATGAATTTACAAGCTTAGCTGGTGAATAAAAGAGACCACAGGTTAACAGCAAGGGGTGAAGGTGCTTGTAAAGGTGCAAGCTGAGCCCTGAACCAAGGCGATTACAGCTCACTGGGAGCTCCTGAAGCCCATTAGTGCCAGAGCAAGGAGATGTCAAGATCCACAGATGAGCAGTTAAGTTTGCAAGCTTGGAGGTGACCATGTGCAGGGAAGGGAATTTGCTTTTCTCTCACATAGTCTCTCCCTTTTCTCTGTCCCTCACCATACAGCCACCTGCAAACCAGTCCTAGGCTTTCCCTGGCAGGGACAAGGGACTCTCAGCCCATTCTTTCCTCAGATGCCACACACCTACCTCCACACCTGTGCTCTCCATCTCCACAGGCAGCATCCCCATACTCGCCAGTGCCTTTCAGGAGCCATATTACCAGAAAGTACTGCTGATCCCCAACCTGGATCAAGCCCTCAGGTGTGCAGAACTGCTGCATTCTTTGGAAAGCAACAGAATAATGGTTTTCCCTAATAGGCATCTTATTTCCTCATGCTGCCCTCTCCCCCAAAATAAATAAAGGTACTTCAAGGTGTCAGACAAGCTGTTGCACTTTAATTTCTCCCTTTGGCAAACCTAGCCACTAATTCAGTCTTGTTATGGTTTTCCCACTAGGGACAAAATATATACTGAGCTTTGAAAAACCATTGTGTAGCAGCATTTGTTGCTGTAAGCCAGTGGCTGTTTTGCTTTGTTCAGCACTGTGTGCTTGTGTCTCCTGTGAGATATTGTTTTGTTAAGACCTGCTATTGATTAACAGGGAGAGGAATTGAATTCCAAATGGGAGTAGCTGAAATGCTCCAAAATGCTGCATAAAAAATGTGAACATTTAAAATCATCTTAAAGACAGGTAGCTCTCCTAAACCAGATCCATTTTTCCTTCAAGCTGTATCTGCCACAACTCACCTCAGGACAGTCAGTCCTGACAGTTCAGACTCAGGATAAGGGCCACATCCTCACCCACATCTTTGGGGCTGATGGACATTGTTGAGCAATGTGGGGGCTGCACCAGGGGTGACATCAAGCTCTGGGGCACTCTTTATAAGGAGCATCTCTGGGCATTTGTTCTGTCTCCTAAAGCTGCCTCAGAGGCACCAAGTTCCCAGTGTGGATACAGTAACAAGTAAATAGGCATAAAGGTGTCCTAGGCTCCTGCAATTTCATCTTCTACCGTATACAAAGAAATTGATCATTCCCAGTTTGAGCATCAAATAGATTATCTTCATCTACAACAGAGGATTTTTATCACTGTAACTACCAAGGCATACCATAGTAACACAACAGGGGATGCTCTGGCAGACCAGATGGTGCTGAGCGCTGCCCCAGGGTGGGGGCTGAGCCCACCTGGCTGCTGCTCTGCCACAAGCAGTGGGGAGGGAGGGCAGGGGTCCTGTGGGGTGCAAGGAGGCAACCCCACCATCAAGTTACACCAGCTTTTCTGCATCACCAGCACCACAGAGCACATGCTGTTACCCATGCCCAAGACACAGGTAATTGTCCTGACATGTCTTGGCCCCTCTCGGTGGTACCAGCTGGACTCTGAGCCGCAGCACCAGGAGGTTCGTGGTGGTTTTGCAGTCTCCTACTCCAAGCACTTGCCCGTGTATTTTTTTAGCCCTATTGTGCAGAAACCCACAGTAATGAGGAGACGCTGTGACACTATTTTTCATCTGTCTGGGCAAAATCTATTTCACCGACCTTTGAAGTAATTCTGGGGGTGGCAGGGTGGGTTTCTAAATCCTCTTCAATCAGTTTCAGCATTTGCACTAGAATAATAATTGCAGGGTTGCAACATCCTTTGCACAACCTACTAGGCATAGTGGATCTACCATCTGGGAAAACCTGGTGTCATTTAATAAGAGGGCAGTGCAAGACTGTACTGTAGGAGTTAGCCAGAGAGATTTTGATAGGCAGTGGTCTAATTCCTCTAGGATCTTCTGACCATCCTGTAGAAATAACAAAGAAGAGTGGAACCCATATCAGGTTTGTTGTAGGATTTAATAGAAAACAGAGGTTTTTGAAAAAGCTGACGTGCAGCCTGCTGCTGACAGTCTTTAATCACAAAAAGTCTATTTGTGCCACTGTGCTGGAGGCAACTTATCAGAAGACACAGTGGCAGAGGCAGACAGGAGGAAGCAGGTCCCTCTTCCCACCTGCTGCTGGAGAAATGTCCACAAATAAATGCAACTGAGAAGCACAGGGGACTACAGCTCATGTCTCCACCACTGATTCCCATTCACTTTACCTTAGAACCAATTAGTCTTTTTCTTCAAGAGTTTCAGCTCCTTTTACGTGTTACCATGTCAACATTTAAGTATGAATGATAGTAGTAGCACATCTGTAAGAACTCGTCTTGGACTCAAGAGTTCTCAATAGCCACTAAGCCCAGCACTAAAATCCTTATTAGAGGAATATGGAGGTAAAATATTGCCCTAAAGCAGGTGGTCTGAAGGATGCACTTCCTCAGGCAAGATCCTGGCAGTGCTTGTGCCATGAACAGCACCATCCCAAGCTAGCTGTGCTCGCCATGCAGCTCTCCTGGAGCAGCCACTTCTGAAAGACACTAACCTTGTGTGCTGAATAACACAACTGTACTCACAGCCTTAGATTTCAGCATCAAATAAAAATGGACCTGGAAAAAATAGAGTAATGGTTACAAAATGCAAGCAGACTTGTTTGAAATGTTGTTATCAGAGAGATTTCTGGAAAAAGGAGCTGTCCTTGGCAGGGACAGTCCCGCGTTTCAGCTGAAGGAACACCAGCAGCAATGCACCCCACAGTGACGTGTGGCAGTGTTTGTGGAAATAACGGTACAGGATGGATCAAGAGCATACCCAGATTAGAGCAGCCTCTGCTTGTGTATACGTCCCTGGCCCCAGCCCAGGCTGCCACGTAACCCTGCGCTGGACAGTGATCAAAGGGTTCAGCATGAGCTGACAAAGTCACACAGGGAGGAGGGGGAGCAGGGATCTCCAGCCTCCAGCCTGCTCTTTGTTCAGTTCACTCATGAGTTTCCCAGTTGTGTTTGAACTCCTGTCTTACACTTGCCGGCGCTCAGCCACTGCTGGCAGTTTCAGGGAGATGAGCAATCAACCTTGACTTCACATTAACTTCATCTGAATTACATTCGAGTCCTTTCCAGAAGAGCATTTTAAAGCTTTTTTGTTCAAGAGAGTATAGACTGGGGGTGGGTGGGGAGAGAGAAGAAACTGCTTACATGGGAGAGGGAATTAGATTTAAAAGAGCCCTTTGGAGTTATTTCAATTAATCTGGGTACCGGAGACCTCTGGAGAAAGGCTCCTCTTAGAGCCACTGAAGTAGAACAGAGCATTTCAGGGTTTCACTTTCACATTGAAATAGCAGCAGCACAGCAAAAGTGCTTTTCCTCCCAATTCATTTATCTTCATGAATGCATAGGGCTGCACTCGATGCCATGTAGCTCTCAGCAGCAGCTTACCTTTGACAAGTTTTCCAGAAGCATGCGCCCGTGCCCTGGCAGAGGGGATGCACGCAGGCACAGTGCCATTTTGAACCCTCAGGCATGGTGGTTTGAGAAGTGGAAACAAATATTTAATCTCAGCACTAGCAAAAAACAAGGGCCTACTGGTCATTCCTCACCTTGCTGGTTGTTGATGCTAGCTGGGTGGTCAACTCTTTGAAGCACTGAGTATAAATCAGCACTTGCGTTAGAGGATCCGTTTGTAGTAGGCAGAGCTTTTGTAAGGTGCTTTCTTGATGAAGCAAGCCTGCTTACACAGCTGCAAGAGCAGTGTGTTTGCTTTCAGTATTTCCAAACATTAGAAAATAAAACAAAAAAAAAAAAAAGGCAAAAAAAAACCCAACCAAACAAAAAACCCTAAAAGGCTACAATAGGGAAAATCCCTGCCTAAACATCTCACACTGTATCAGTGGCAGGACTAAGATAATCTGACATAGGCTACCTCTCAACTATAAATTTCCAGGCTTTCTTCAGTCTTCCTAATGCCAAGAAAATCCTTCAAAACCATCATGCCAAGACCCAGGAAGATCACTGACTGGTTTGCTTGAGGAGACTCTTGCCATTTCTGTCTCAGGTAGTTCAGTCATTTTAGCAGGAGAAGCTGAGTGGCTGCATACATTGGCCTAAGTATGTGCAGCAATCTTTATTCACAAGAGCAACATGAAGCAGCAGTAAGAGGAGTAAGACTGGCTGCGCTGCACAGTGTATCATAGGGGAGGCTGTAAAGGTAACATGCCTGGATCTATTTTTGTTGAAAGCTAACAGGCCAGGTTTCTCAAGCAGAAGCCCCTAACTGACAAGAGTATGTCCTAAAGGTTGGAAACAGATTGATGATTGACACTGAATAAAAGCCTATTTCCTTTTGGCTCATGGGGTTTTGGCACTGTTGCAGATACCACAAATGTCTGAGCCCAGTATCAGTGCACATGCAGCAAGTGAATATTTGTTGGAAACAGAGCCTAAATTATTCATGAATCCTTTACAATTTTGAATCCTTTAATTCCTTCATGTCTCCAGTACATAAGAAAACACCGGTGTTCCCTGCTTATAGGTTTTTTAAAGGAAAATTGGCCAGCAAAGCTTGACAGGTGAAACAAAAAAAATTAATTGTTAAGCATCGGTTACTGTACCTCCCCTGCTGAAATTAATAGAGCCGCCGCTTGAAACAAAAGCTGAGACAGAGCTCTCAAGGAAGCAGTGAACAAGTTTGTTTGCAGGTTGTTTGTAAACATCCATTCCAGCAATACTTGCATCTTTGTCCAAATACTCAGTGCAACTAGAGACAGGACTCAAGGCCAGATGGGCTACAGGTTGGGTCTAGGTACTTGGCAATTCCCATCAATGCACCTTTGTTTTCCAGCTATTCCTTCCAGAAGAGGGAATCTGAAATAAATGCTTGTTGCCACTAGAAAAAGCAAAGGAGACCTGAGTTCTATGAACTGCTGTTCAGACTCCAAGTTCAATATCAAAGTACTTTATAATTACTAGTCAAGTGCAGGTCCTGCAGCCAATGACTTTTCAGCATGAGGTCACAGATATCATCAGGTCTTAGAACAAGCTTTCTCATAGAGAGGAAAATTCACCAATGGGCTGCTGGAGCCATCCTTCATCTTCTCAAAGGGTGCTGTGGGAGCTTTCAGCTGGACAATATCTCTCTACACAGAGCAGAGAAATCCTAGTTTGGACAGAAATGCTTTCCAGCTGAAAACCTCTGTCTCATCTTTCTTCAGAAGGCAATACACTACAGGAAGAAAATAAGTCCTTTGTCAAGAACAACATCCAGGTCTTTCAACCAGGGCTGCATCTTACTGCTGATTTTCACATGTTACTTCTCGTTCTTCTGTATGGAAGATCCTCTCTCTGTTCCCAAAGGGAAACTAGTTGCCTGGCACAGGAGGGCCACCAAAATGCACTGTATCCAAAGTTACCCAGTACACAGAGGAAACAAAGAGAAGATGGAAAAAATTTCTCCACTGACAAGTAATCTTACATGTTACTTGTAACGATAGGGAGTAAACAATATTCAGGCAGAAAGATGATTTTTCAAGCTGACAGAACTGCTTCCAAACATAGTGCCTAGCGGAGCCCCAGTCCAAGTGCACACCAAGCGCTTGCAAGGCCCTTTTCACTTACAGTAGAATAGACAGGGCCAGACAGTCTGGCAGCCTCACAAAGGCACAATGAGCAGGAGTCCTCTTTCCCTGTATGCATATAAACACATGCACTCTACAATCTTTTACAGCAATGTGCCAAAGCAAACGCCAAATCGACTGTAGTATTTCAGAGAGATGGCCAAAGCTCACAGATATTTTCCATGCGATCCCCTGGAACAATCCAGCACTTTCGTTAGCACAAAGGTGGAAATATGCATAGTGGAGAAAAGAGAGATTAGTTTTAGAAAGGAACATAAACAAAAGCGGGTCTCAGTTTGGCCAGGATTCACTCTGATCCCAGCAGAAGTAATGCCAAGATTGCTAGGGTGCAGGATTAGGCCCTGCAACATGCAAGACTTCATGCTTTATTTCCAGGCAAGGTTAGCTGACAGCCACAGCTCCTCAAAATCCTGTCTTCCTTGGCACAAAGAGATTTTCTTGAAAGCAGCCAATGCACTCCCTCCCTTCTGCTCAGACACAATCTCTGGTTATAAAATAGCAGCAAGGTTGAGGCAACTGGATAGAGGACAGCAGCCAGGCCAGGCAGTCTCAGTGCAGTCGATGTGAAGCAGCACCAGGACCTGAAAAGTTACAACGTCCGACCCTGAATGGTTCAGGAGACACTGATCATCTTGTAGGCCTACAATGAATCTCAGTGCCCAGTAGCAATGCATGATGGGGCCAATTAACAAATGGTTAGATTCCAACCCAAAAGATGGCAAAACAGCATAAGTGAAGTACTGTGCACCAGTGTTTAGTTGGGTTTCATCGTTCTTTGCAGTCTGTTTTTGCCACAAACTTGGCTTGAAATCTGGTTTCACAAATGGTCACCTTCAATGGCTATTTGTGGAGCCATGGAGCTGGGAGTTATTTCCAGGGGGCTCTCAAAAACGGACCGTATAGACACAGCCTGAAAAGTGCCTCTTTGAAACTCAGCACCAGCTGAAGCACTCCCTACTCTTTGTTCCCACTATTACACTATGCCTCAACTGCACCAAGATGAATTTTCATGGAACCATGGGAGGAATCAACTTAAAAACAGGTGAAACAAACAAACAAAATAGGATTACTTTTAACATGAACTGATTCCCCTAAAGATTTCACATGTATCTGTAGCAGACTTTGATGGCACCACTGAGTTGACAGCACAGGAATGCAAGGTTATCATTGCTGCAAGGGAAATGTTCCTCAAATTGCATCCTAAGTCAATAGACTGCTATGGTCCACTTTCAAATGGGAAAATTCTGTCAGCTGGGTCTGTTGTTTCAACTGTCCAACCCATTCAGCACATTGAAACTAGTGATATTCAAGCTAAGCCAAGGACTTGAGCATCTGGCTGCTGTTAGGCTTCCCTTCAGCTATCTTTTCTCCAGGCTGAACAAGCCCAGGTTCCACAGTCCCCTCACAGAGTAAGTGCTCCAGCTCTGGCCATTTGTGGAGGACCTCAAGATTTCCTAATTGAAATTTTATTTGCTTAAAAACTCTCACTTAAAACCCTGAATTCACAAGTCTCACAAGACTCTCATACCATTATAAAGTGAAACTCAGGGTAAGTTTCCCAGAAAACTTGTGACTTTCATGTGAAACCACTATAAAGAAGATTTAATGGTTGTTGCAATAGGAGTCTTATGCAGCAAAGATAACTGCACCAGGCTCAGCCTCCAGCACATTAGGGCCATGCATAGGGCTTCACATGAAGGTCATGAGAAGCTTCAAATGTTTTAAAGTTTCAAAAGACATGTCATAATAGAGAAAGAACAGCATCTTGCTTTTGTCTACTAACCCAAAGTGATCCTACTTGCGTGCATGGGATTCATTCAGCAAAAGCAAAGTTGCAGCAGCGTATCTTTGGAGGTCCCTCCACTCAGCATGGACCATGCTGAAGGCAGGAGTGAAAGCAAGACAGACTGAGAAACAGAAAATGGGAGGAGGCCTGCCCTTCCACACTTGCTTTTCCGAAGTTAGTTCAAAGAGTTAAGTCAAAAGGGTTCATCTCCACCAACAGCTGGCGATTTGGGCTGACTAGCAAACCGCAGTTGACCAGAGGGATTCAGTGCAAGTTAGTGCAAGTCACCTTCTCCCAAGAGGAAGCAAAATACAGAAAATCAATGTCAATTTTAAATTAATATAGGTAGAAAAGCACATCCTATCACTTCTTAATGCCATTCTACCTTATCTATGCCTAATGCCCTAACTAATTTATCACTAGGTTAGCTCCATTTACATTTGGTGTTTCTCCCCAGGTGAATAATACATATCAGGTGAGTCATTTCAGTTTTATTTTTTACTTTCTGATTTTATGAGACAATTCAACTATGGCTCACGGAAGTTCATATTTCTCAGTATTCAGAGGAGAGAGACTGAAGAAACCATTGAGGGGACTGATACAAGACATCCTTGGCAAAAGTTAGCCTTTGCAAACACTGTCCTCTCCACACTTAAGTGCTAAGACTTCTTTGTTGCAATTAAAACAATGGCAAGGTTTAATAAACTCATCTATTAATTTGTCTCTTAGTCTTTGTTTAATAAACATATCTACTTATTTTCATAATACATTTTCTAGGTGGAAAAGTCCTACTCTGTCCATAGACTTCCCATTTTTATACTTTAAATGCAACGCAAGGTAAATTTTAAACCAAAGATTATCCCATGCAGGTCCTCAGTTTTCAGAAATCTTTCTTATATCCATGTCTTCGAAACTGCATGACACACATTGCTTATAAGCTATGTAATAAGTACAGGTCATTGAACACACGAAAAAGGAAGAAATAATAAACTCAGAAAAGCCCACATCTTAAAGTAAAATATGAAATTCTGGTTATGCCCTTTCAAAAAGCATGCAGTAAAATGAGGAAGGGGACAGATGCAGCGATGACAAGGATGGTCAGAGGAATAAGTCAGCTTCAGAAAAGGGGAGACTAAGTAAGCCTTGGAAAGAAGACTACAACAGAGCAGAATGAGGCAGACATCTCTATGTTTATGAAAGAGAAAAGCTGATCAGCGAACCATTATCCACTGTGTTTCTTAACACAAGAGTAAGAAGATACTAAAAGAAATTATTAGGCAGAAAGTTGAAAAACAAGAACAAAAAAGTACTATTTTACAAAGCCACATGACAGCGCTGTGCGACGTACCACCACAGGCTGTTGTGAAGCCCGAGACTGTCCAAAGGTTCAAGAAGTGATTAAAGAAAGTGATGGAGAAAAGATCCCTTCAGGGCTGTTAGACAGGCACAGACATATCCTGGAGCTCAGAACATCCTGAGCTGTGCAGGAGGCAAGGATCAGAAAGGGTTACAAAGTGGCCAGCGTTATTGTCCACTTGCCCTGTTCTTTCTACTCCTGCCCCGAGCACTTGCTGTTGGCCACAGTAAGGCACAGGGAGGAAAAGACTCTGGGGAGCTGAAAGGCCCTGCTTTTGCATTTTCCCTTCAGGATTAGTCTGCTTGAGCCAGCACACTCTGTCACTTAGCTGAGCTTCAGAGATGACAGCATCAGGCAGGCTGAGAAGAAGGACCACAACACCTCTAAATGCTTCCAAGAAAAACGATCCCTCTTTCTTTATTATGCTATAGCTTGTCATATAATAGCAATAATCACAATTGCATTGTAATATACTCAGAGCAGCTTTGGAGATTGATTAAATGCTTTGGCTTCCCTTCAGCTTTAATCAAACTCAGCAGCTGTTTATCGCTCAGAATACTTTAGATCAATAGAGCTTATGCCTCACTTATACCCTTAAAATAGCATGCTCTATACCAGCTCCTGTGAATCTGCAAGCAGTAATTACAATAAGTGATCATACTCTGTAGAGTTCAAAATAAGTAGCTGTTATAAAATTGATAAAATCACTGCAGCCACTAGTATAAGACACTTTTGAAAGGCAGCCTTTCCTAGTTGCAAATTTGTCCCAAGTTCCTTGATAAAGGAGGGACTGGAAAGGCTGTGATCAAAGTTCTGCTCAGACCTTATCATCAGCTTGAACACAAGGACCACAAGACAGAGCAGAACACCAGCCCCATCAACTGCAGGCCTGTTCTCCAATAGCCCAACTGCAGAGGAGAAACCAAGGGTAAGGTTGTCAGGAAATCCTAAGCACGAGTGAGACTACCTCAACTTAGATGGTAGTGCAACAACTAAAGACATCAGTTTTAATGATTCTATGAGATACACTTATGTCTTGTGACTGCACTCAGCCCGCAGTTTCAGAGGCATTACATCAATAAAGCTTTAAGTATATTCTGATTACATAAAAAGAAACAGAATCCTACCAAAGACAGTGTGAAAACTTCTGCTGACTGCCACGAGCCCAGGCCCTCACTCTCTGTGTTAATTATGGCGAGTTAAGCGAATGAAAGCTGAACTCCAGGCATAAAATCATCAAATCCAGATGAAACATACTGGAAAAGTCCATTTCATCATGCTGCCAGACAAGACAAGACAAACTCTTGGCTGGTGCCTTGAAAAGACAAATATTTGGATAGGAAAAGAAAGAGCGAGTAAAGTCATTGCTTCTAAAATGATATGTTATGGAAAATCATTGCATCACTTTTACTAGCAGTTCACAGCTACTCATTAATTTTGCAAAATTGCAGCAGCTGCTACTCTCTGAGGTCCTCTGGAGCAGCAGTGTCTTGCCTGCTCATAAGGGGACAAAAAGCAATGCCCAAGAGCACTGCCACATGAAAAATAGTGTTTACATGGAAGGTGACAAGATTTGGCTCATTCTGTACACAGCCAGGACCTGTGTTTGAAAGAGACATTAGGATGGGTTTTTCCACCCACACATCCACAGCAACACAGGTCATTTTCCCCAGCAGGAAAGACACTGTAAAGTGGTATTAATGTCACGTTGTGTCAACAAACACATAGTACAGCAGGTTATAGGAACCCTTTAGGTGGGCTAGCTGTCTAAACTTCACCTGATGCTAGCACAGAAAAGGCAGAGGACTGAGAAAATTGTCAGATCACTTCTAGAAGCACTGCAAAATATGCCACTTACTACATTTGCTTTGTTAGAGATTGAGGCACATTAAGTTAATGATCATTAAAATCAAATTAAGACCGGGACAAAAAACACTCTGGGTGCTTCGAAGGCCCCAGCCCTCCAGTCAATCAGGCAAGGGAAGGAGAAAGTGGACAAAATGAGATAAAGGCAGCCTGCCATTATTGTTGCCATTCAGAAGAGGAACACTGGATAATCTAGAGCTTTTCCGCTTTATTTTGTTTTGCTGTTTTTCTCAGACCTGTCTGGGATTTCAACCGTTAAAAAATACAGGAGGAAGATGGGGGAAGACAGGCTCTTCAAGTTATTTTATGAACTCAGCTAACGCTTCACACATTTCAATTTCTGCCACTCTCTGTTCCTTTTCACACTGCTAACCATTTGAAAGCATCTTGCCCGGGAGAAGCTACCACAGAAAATAGTCTTGGATGCTCCTTGTTTATTATATGCAGATCAAGCAGTTCTTATTAACTCAGTTTCCATTCTTCCTTCATAGGTAGCAATGCTGTGATATTGTTTGCAAGCAGCCAAGGTAATTACCATCCAGCAGGGTCCAATTGTTTTCAATTAAAAGCTTGACTGAAGTCTTTAGTTTTTAATACCATTGTGACCATCTGCTTTCACTGAAGTTCATCAGCAAAGGCACAGGCCTCATTCTAATGCTGCTTAATTATACAGAGGAACTTTTTTCTTTTGGTCAGAGATTCATTTTTCCCTGCTAAAGAAATGGGCAGCAAAGGGGCTGCCTGGCTTCGTTAATAGCCTGCAGCAAGATATAGTATCCGGG
Organism: Phalacrocorax aristotelis; assembly: GCF_949628215.1. Taxonomy (NCBI): domain Eukaryota; kingdom Metazoa; phylum Chordata; class Aves; order Suliformes; family Phalacrocoracidae; genus Phalacrocorax; species Phalacrocorax aristotelis. The sequence continues at coordinate 76,817,304 of NC_134278.1, read as the reverse complement.
AAGATCATTACCTTCCTGGGAGATCCAGCTGTTATAGCACTGACAAGAAGATCCAGGAGACCAAGAGGAGAAAGCAGTTAACCTCAGCCGCCCTCCTCTCTGTTCAGTCACTCGCCTCCTTTTTCTTACAGCAAATCTGAAAAGGCCACAAGGAAGAGGAGTTCATCTAAAAACAGGCAGTACGATCCTCCCCTGCTGATTACGCTTTCGGACTCTGTTCCAGGCCAGCAATGCAGGCAGGCTTTCCTGCCTGGGCACATGCTCCCTCCTGCATGCATGTGCAGTGAATCTTTTGCGTCCTGTATCGTCTCAGATCTGAGGATCTCCAAATCCCTTACAGGCGTTCATTAAACCCCATGCAATCCTCAGGAGAAGCAAGTAAATATAATTTTCCAGATGGGGAAATTAGGGCGACGAGAGGTTAAGTGACTAGCCTGAGGCCAAACAATAAATAAGTGGCAGAATCAGCATGAGGATCTGCGAAGTCCCAGGTTTAACACAAGTCTCTTGAGTGCTCAGCTCCAGAAAAGGAAAAACAACACCCCAGCCCTCAAATCCTCAGGATACTTAACTCGCTTAATGCAGCTTTGCTTTATGTGTGCCAGTGCTAATAAGTGTGACTCTCCACATTTCAACTGTACAGTGCACAGAAAGGCATTTTGTAGATTTAATGCGGGAACTGCTGTCTTAAAGCGGGAAAGCACACTTGATATTGCTCCATACCATGACCTAGGCAGTCACACAGCTTCCTTATGGGTGCCTGCTGCCAATTCTGTTACACATGACTATTTCCAATAATCAGCCCCCTGAGAGGAAGGTACTTTGCCAAGTACCGGTTAAAGAGGAAGAATATGTGGTATGACACTGTCAGTGCTGGGGAGATGAACTGCACTGCTCTAGTGGTAGTTTGAATCTCTGAAACAAGAAGCCAGAGACCTTTCCATCTTCTTGGCCAGCCATATAGTTGCACCCCCCTCTCACGTAAATACCACAACCATTCGTTCTGAACCTAAATCCCTGCTCCTCACTAATCTTTGGAGAGACAGAAAGTTGGGGTTCACCCTTGCACCTAGGGGTGCCTCTCTCCTCAGCACACATCTTCACAATGCAGTGTGTTAGACCCACGTAAATCTCCCTCCCAAAGACCAGCAATCCTGCTCGGAGCTGGTACATCACACGGGAGCACTAAATCTACATCAAGACTGTTACACAGCCAAGCCCACATCCTTTATGGTATATTGAGACCTCTACAGCTCCTATGCAGCAAAGGCATTGAAACTGGATTCTGAGGCTGGTGAGACAATTACTTCAGAAAATGGTGTAAATGACTTCAGTATTTTGAAAAGCTTGAGGTGTTGATGTTCAACTACCTTCAGCTATTGCAAATGTAATGCAATTTGTTTCCATACAAATTTCCTTTAAAGCTGCGTCTAGTATGTGTCCTAAATACATAACTACACACCAGAGTATAATGGCTCATTCGGGTTTATTTTGTAACCAATATGCATTTTAAAAGCAAAATCTGAAGGAATATGCAGCAATAAACATGCAGCACACATTCTGAAAGATGGTTTTCTTACACTTTCACTCCTAAGAAGCTCCCAAAGGCCTATTCTTGCCAGAGAAACAGACAAGAAAAAGTGAGAAGAAATAAACCCTTTCTTTAAGAATTACCTTGAAGGAAACATAATGACCTTGTTAAGAAAATAGTCTGGTAAACACATTTTTGGCAGGAGTGTCCTGTGAATTGGATGGCCTAGGAAATTGGTAATAAAATTTTGCATCTTTTATTCCTGCATTTGACACTAATCTGTACTCATAGCAAGTCAGTGTAGCTATTCCAAAGAGTTTTTCAGTGACCTATGCAAAATCATTTTGCAGTGTACGTTTAGGCAGCTCTTATGGAGCTATGTGTGCACTGCAAGCATTACAGAGAAATTTCTGTCCTTTTCCAAAGTACTCTCTACAGTCCCCCGAAAATGTCGGTTTCTGGTTAAAAGTCCTACAATGGCAGGAGCAATATTGCATCAATGTATGCAAGTGAAATATCGAAACAGCACTCAGACCGATGGGAGTCACCTGGGGTTGATCTCTTAAGAATATTTCAGACAGCCACTCTCACTTAAGTTATTAGTAGTTCAACATGCTGCTTTATTCACTAATTCTAGCCAAAAATATTTTGACTCTCTTCCTTCTTTCATAACTCCATGAGTTGCTGTAAAACAAGGAGCTGCCTTTAGACAAGAGTGCCTGACGAGCAGTGCCTTTCCTTACATCTTCTCCGCAAGCTCCCAACACTGTGAAGAGCACTAGGTTCATCCTGCTTAATTGGAAGCATTTAAGATCGAGATGCTGAAAATCAGGTACTGTCTGTAACAGGCACCAGGCACTTGCAAAGGACACCTAAGATCTAAATATCCCTTCAGAAGTGTTTCTCTTTCTCCATCAACTATAGAGGCAATTTTGCACAAACAGGCTCCTAATTCTGGCACCTGAGTTAATTGCTTAAAGAAAGATAAAAATTAATTCATTCTGCCTCTTTGAAACTACCTGTTAGCTGTATTTAAGCAGAGAGGCTACTGGATGAAAGAAGTTCTCGCTTTTAAAGATGGAAGGGAGAGAAATACCTTGCTTTCTACCTTACGGTATAAGTAGGTGAAGCAAAGCAAGTCTTGAGATATCATGAGTCTGGACGCCGGTGAGCAAAGCCAACAGCGTAGTCTGTGGGAATCCATTTAGGCAAAGGGGTAGGAGACTGTAGGTCAAGACAAATATCAGAGTCTTTGTACAAATAACAAGGACTTGTTCTGCTTTGGTGTCCGATGGTAACTCTATGGCATCCACCACAGAAATAAATTAACCCACACTGTCATGCAGGGAGGTTTTGCCCGTCTTAATAGAGGGGACTAAAACAAGCACAGAAGGCAGCCCAGGTTTAGCAAAAGCAGGAAGAAGAGACTGAACTGCATTCTGGCTAAATATGAGACTATGCTATCAAGTCTTTACATGCAAAGTATACAGCTCATCCGACTTACTCTCTCTTCATGGGCCTGTAACATATGCATCTGTACTGTATAGAAATGTTCCTTCCTGCCCACATGGCCACCCCATGCACCAATGAGCAGACAAGGTCTGCACATAAACATCCATGAAGCATAGCTACAGGTTTCTCAGTTTGCTTCTGGAAGTGCAAATAAGTCTGAGGGAGGCTGACATGGAAAGAAGCAACAGTGTTTGTGTGGAAAGTAATAATCTCTTCCTTATCAAATGAGATAATTCCATTTTCCCCACCATTTTCAATCCAATATGACTAAAGTAAAAAATCCAAATGTCATTTTTCTTTCTCTTCACTCTTTTTGTTTAATTCAATTAAAATAATAGGGAATTTTTAAGTGAAAGTATATGGAAAATTACTCATGGCCCTTGGATTTGTCCAGAAGGTCTGGAGCACCTTCCCTGCTGGAGCTTCAGAGCGAGGAAAGCTTCATTCATTTGCCATCTTCCAAGTTGCACATTCACTGAATCCAGATGGGACCTGAATTTTCAGTGTATGTATTTGAGGTCAAAGAGCTGCAATATTAGCGTTCAGATTTTACCATACTTTTTCAGACCTAAGGAAAAATGAGATTTCCAAGCGCATCTATTATAACTTTATTGTATCTCACAGTCTGTTCTCTTTAGCTCTAATAACATTGCAGTTAAAGTCAGAGGCAGCTGAGCCTAATGTGATGGGATCAGTGGAAAAGGACCCTTCAGTCTCAAGACACAAGTGTGCCGCACCAGTCAGTGCTAAGGGGGAGGCTGATTGCTCTTTTAGGTCTTTCCAGATGATCTCTGTTTTGGTGTCCTGACTTCTTTTACCTCTTCCTCCCAAGTTAGGTCTCTCACACACACACACTTTTTTAGAAACTATTATCTCCCATTTGGTACATTTTCTTCTGCGAAAAGGAAAAGCTCCCTCATTTTTTCCACTGTCTTTATCCCTTCTTAAAGCACCCAGACAGCTTAAAGACATAGTCGTAGAGTCCAAGTATCAAGAATCTATGTGAAAAACAATATTATCAGGGGATCACTCTGAAAACCTGTATTTCAGTGAGCTTTGTGCCATTTCCTGAATAACACCCTCAGATCTCATGTACTGTCTTATAATTACAAAAAATATAACCTGGTATAGCATGCACTATGTCAGCTTTGATTATGCCAGCAGAAGACGACACAGGATACAGAGAGAGAATAAAGGAAGAATGATGGCTGTCTACTGGCTTATCAATTTGCATCTCTCTATCGTAAATCTAAGTCCTTTGTGCTGTCAGTCACGTACTCCTACGGCAGTGATTGCTGGAATATGAAAATCACGGCTTTGAGATACATTTGTACATTCACATATTTACACAGCCTTTCTGGGTTTATTGCTTCAGTTGCTGCAGCGTCCCCCACCAGCATGGGACCCATTATTTGAGGCTTGACATTTCCCCTTCCTATGCAGCTTATGTGCAACAGTTCATACCAACACTCTCTGAATCACCACCTCTCCAGTTCAAATTACAAAGGAAAATGGAAAAAAACCCTCAGGAAACTGTAAAGGTAATAAACGATCATGTGTTGGATGACATATTTCAGGCCTATAAATCCCAATAATATGTTGTGTTTGTGGCTAAAAATAACACACCTTCTCATCAAATATTTATTGTGACATAAATAGCCGCCTAGCCAACATCATGGTTTTGAACACATTAACAGCAACTGCATAGTTTCAGCTGAAATGACAGACTGGAAATTAATGAAGACAAGAAGGCATGAACAAAAACCACCTCACTGCTGCAGTCGCCTCTGTAGCAACTGTCAGCAGCAAAGAGCAGCTTCCTGGAAATTTCAGAGGCGTGGTGTTCAGAAAGCAAAAATCATACTTGTTACTGGCACAACACGTGGTTCTGCGCGCACACACACACACACACTCTATAACTACATTTCCTATGAGCTGAGCAGTAATGTAGGGCCTCGCTCTTGCCAAGATCTCTCCGGTCAGGACCCACAGCCAGGAGTAGGTCAGTGACAATTCTTGCTGCTGTAAAATACAAACAGTGGTAAAATAGCATTTTTTCAAACTTTTTATGTGCTCAGTGAAGGCAAACACTCCACCATGTAAAATTTCCCCCAGGACCGCAGGTAACCAGCAAAGAGGAAGAGAAGAATCAAAAATCGCCCTTGCCCTAAGAACTGCCCTCCGTTATTCCTCTAACATGGAGTAAGCATCAAAATTTGTAGCAGACTACAACCCTCATCTAAATACATGAATACAATTTGACAGTGGGTTAAGAATTGTGATGCAAGGAAAACAAAAGCCACTGGAAAAGATGGCAGGGTAATAAATTATTGTCCATTTCCTGAACTTACGTAAGTTGATCAGAATCCCTTGGAAATCATTCCAAACAATGTTTCTGTCTTAAAATTCTCTGCATTAAGGATTAAAACCTGTCATATTCATGCACTCAGATTTCAAGCTGCATTCCGTAAGGCAAGTACAATTCTTCCAGATCAGCAAATCTGTACAATATGGCAGTGTTTGGTTCCCACACTGAATAAAACATGGTCTGTCCTTTCCGATCCATTTATTAGACTCAGCATTATTTTCTCACTATAAACATTCCTAATAGCTTTGGACTATTTTCATCGTGAAGTAAAAAAAGGAGCATGAAACCACTACTCTCTTTAAAATAAACACGTACACGTTTTGGGGTTTCTCCTGCGTTGAGGCTGAAGTCTCCTAATGCCTGGCAATCCATGGGGCTTCTACCGCAGAAGGTTATTTCCTCCTTGCCATCTCATAAAATCACAAAACTCCTGTGTCTGGAAGGAAAGGGTATTGCAAGCAAGTAAATGACAAGAGAGAGCAGAAGGCAAACATTTTCATAATTTACCCTTAATTTTAACTGGAAAAGATATTTGAGTCCAGTTGTTTGATTTGAAGTAATAAGTGTCCTTATTTGGGCAACAGAAAGTTACCAGCAAACACACACCATTTTGTGGCATTTGTTATTGGTAATAAATAACCCAAAATAGTATTCACTATTTTTATAGCTCCTTAGACATCCACATTACCTCCACTCAAAGACAGCCTCTCCTATGGCAAGACCATCACCTTCTGCACCGTCTGGAGGAATAGCGCTGGGGTTAACCTAAGGTCCACTGAAGTCAGTAGCCTGTTAATGATGGTGGCCGGCTGAAGGTGTCCAGGAAGTAATAAAAGAGCAACAAAAGTTCACAGTGAGCCACAGTTATAGCCTTGCGTTTCTCTTCCATGTCCCTGTGTTATCTGAACCAGCCTGAATTTTCATTTTAAGCTGCTGCCTGCTAAAATTGCCTTAGTGAGTCAATGTCAGAGCCCAGAACATAGCGCAGCAAATGTCCAGTCTTGAGTTTTAACTACCTGGTCTTGCCAATCTTCCCAAAAGCCTGAAGATGTATCTGTGTATATAACACCAGAAAATCCATTAAAATGTTATTCAGTCTTTCACCTACTTGGTGTTCTTTCACCTTTGAGACACATTTTTGCATGAGAAGTACTTGAATGACAGCCCTAGCAGCAGCCTATCATACCAGAATAATAAAGGATTAATTACCTCTGTCATCAGCAGTCTATTATTATTTGTAGCATCAAGCGCCTGCTCTTTTCTCATGAGCTACAAATGCCTGGGAACACAGAAAAGAAGACGCTGTGCATTAATTCAACAAGTCTTCTAGCCTGCACCTGCGTTTAATTAGTTACTCTCAAATCAGACCTGCAGAGCCAGAAGCTGCAAGTGAGAGCACCGCTGACTGCTGGTCTGGCTGGGCTGCCGGAGTAATTAATTGCATTCTTACCGCAGCTCCATTCCCTGCACAAACAAAAGTTAATCATTTACTGGGAAAGCCTGAGCTGATGCTTCTCCACCATTTGAGCCAGGGCATAGAACATTTCAATAACGGCATCCCCCGCTTTGGTATTTACTGCTTGCCTCCCAAAATGACACGCTGACCACCTCAGTGCCACCAGAGGCCTACACAGAGACAGGGAGTAAGAAGGTATAAAGGAAAAAATCAGAAGTGAAAATCTGAACTAGAGAAGTACTGACCACAGAAAGCCACCACTCAGCAGACGTCCTGAAAAAAAAGGCTTGCTTGGGCAGAGGTTTGGCAAAATGACAGCTAATAACCCGGCTGTGTTGGCGTTCCTCTAGCCCTCAACATTACAGTGTTCATGTAAGCTTCAAGCTAATCATACTTATTAATGACTGTATCCTCAAAGCACTCTTTTGGAAAGAGGAAAGCAACATTATTGTGACATATAATACATGACAGAGAGAGTGGCTGGGGGTCTTCTCCAAAGTTTCCACAGAAACCAACAGAAAAGCAAGGTCCACCACACCACACCTTGGTGTGGCTGCTGTTCTCAGCACAAGAACGTCCCTTTCTGCCAGCAGCTCAGGCAGCCACAGGTTAGAGCTCACCAGGGGGCTGGCAAGAAGAGAGTGCAGGAACAGAAGTTTAGGCATGGAGCCGATAACTCTGAACCAAGCAGCACCTGTGGAGCATGCCTGAATGGAGAGGATGGGGTACAGGTCTGAGCAGGAGCCTCGTACTTTCTTTGCTGCAAAGGAGTGGGTGGGTTATTGCTCACAGCTCCACCACTTCTCCTTCCTCCTCCAAGGACAGCCAGCACTGTTTCCAGGCAGTATTCATGGGGCTGGAGTAAGGGCAGGAGGGAGAGGGATGGCAGAGCTCAACAAGCCTGGGAACAAGGAGACATTTCCTTTCCCTGCTTGCTGGAATAACCCTCTGGGGTGATGTGAACTTTCCTCCATATGAATAAACTGCGAACAGTTTGTTTGTGAAGGGGGGAGTGGGACTCAACCAACAACAACATTCGACGCTTTTGAAACATACAGCTTAGAAATTATAGGCTTTCTTTCTAGATCTTTTTATTTCACTTTTTGAGAACAGCCTGGTACATCTCTTTTTAAAATTAATGGCATATACTTGATCAAAAATGCTAAAATGCTGGTTCCAGCAAATTACACAGATAATTAAGCCTAATTTCAATAATGCTGTGGAACACTACTAATAAATCTTTGGGCTCTTGCATTCCTTGAATATACACAAGCTACTTCACGAACACCAATTTCCACTCTCACAGCTCCTTTTCTGTCGAGCTTTGGCAACCCCAAGCTAAATTCTGCTGTCAGTTATATCCCTGTAAGTCTGAAGCAATTGCTTGTCCTCGGTGGCATAACTCAAGATTACAGCTGTGTAAATGAGCACAGAATGTAGCTTAAAACATTGTAAATCTAACCTTCATCTTGCTTCCATGAAAGGGGAAAACCCAGGAACTTGGTTTCACATCCAGTAAGCTTCTTGAAAAACTACCCTGCATAAGCATTATGATTTCAGTCATAGATAGAGCAATATTAAAATGGAGTTATAACCGCCCTGGAACTAGGTCTACCAGGAGAGTACAAGACACTGAGTGTTATATTTGAGTCACCACAAGCAACACTTGCTTTTAATCGCTGACATGCACTTTGGCCCCTTACTGTGGCATATGAAGACCTTCAGCTTATTCTGGGTTAATAGGTCGCTGTCTGACCTTAAGATACCACAGCATTTCATCACCAGCAGTTCTTGAATCACCCAATCTCCATGAACATTGGCTACCCAATCTTCATAGGTGGTCTGGGTCTATTGTTTTGGGGGTACTCAGGGGGTATGTGTCTCCCAGTCAACTGGAGCATGTGAGACCCCTACCCCTATGGACCTGGGCATCGCCACAGCTCCTGCTGAGCTGTTAGCTGCCTGCCCCCTGGAAAAACTGACCTAAGGCATTTGGGGCCATGTCTTCATGTGAGGACGGACAGAATCAGTCCTAGTGCCCCCCTGTGCAACAGGGTTTTGCATAGGCTCAGCAGCGCTTCTGCCTGTACTTTCAAAATAACTGCAAGCGGAGGGGGACCAGGGAAGTGAAATCTCATCTGTTGCACCAACTCCTCATGATAACCTGGCCCAGCGCATAAGAAAAACACTCTCACAGCCCTGGGTACTTTCAGAGACTACTTTTAGCCACCATTTCTCTGAATGGTATTGTAGAAGACTTGTCAAATGGAGGGTATTGTAACACACTTACCAAACTGAGTGAGAAGGAAGAATATCACAAAAACCAGGCTTTTAAACAAAACACCAAAAAGAAAAGAGAAAATAATAATTTCAGTGTCTTTTGCTTGTAGAAGGACAAGTTAAATACTTCATGATTTTTCTAAACAACTGTTTTTGGAGAAAACATCATTTGCCAGAAGTGCAGCACAATCCTTGCAGGGTTGCCATTTGCAGTTATGAAGGCACATCTTAGTTATTACTTATATAGACATCTGAAGCATTAGTTATATTCAGGCTAGAAAAAACACCAAAATGCTGCACAATAAGTGCTCCTGTACATGTTGATTTTGATCCAAATCTCTTTGCCCTGTCCTGATACATCCCCATAACATTCAGAAATCTCTACCAGGCCACTAAGTATAATAAATTACTGGCCTATACATTCAGGACTTTTATCTGCCCAAAAAATAAAGAATAAAGAATAAAATGATGGCTCTGTACTACAGCACACAGCTGGACAAAGCTGGACAAAGATGCACGTATCTGTGGCAGCAAGGGTATTTATCAATGGAAGAAAAGCTTGCAGAGGACAGGCCAGCATTTTATTCGCTTTCTAGACTGCATTACCCAAAATTAAAAGTCACTGCGTTTGTGCAAAATGCTTTTAAACAAGCAGCGTCTCTTGTCTTCATTTCTAACTTTCTTAAAGCATAATTTGATGCATTACCATAAATTAATGGAAGAGCCACAAAATCTCATCAAAATGTGAAGGGGGACTGGATCCAAGTATGACAGCCTATAATTCACCTGCCACTGGGGGGCTGCTTTTAAAAAATGGACCAAACTCACTTTGTGTTGATTGTTATTTTAACCACTTTATATATTTTAAAATAACATTTCCGTTTTTCTTTATATGTTAAGGAGTGAATGTGCTTTCCATTTTAATTCCCAAAGTGAAAAAGCAATGGAATAGTGCTTGAAGAAGCCATTTCATATACGTGTCAACACAGACATATATCTGCAGATAGCAGAGTGGGCAATATTCTTGACTAGCACCATCAACAGACTACTAGCAAACTCTGGCAGGTCAGCTAAGGACCTAGATCGATGATGAGAAATAAGAGGGAATTTCTCTTTACTTAACAATGAAAACAGTTTCCATGATAAAATCTTCCTAGCTCCTGGTTTGTTTTGGAAACTCTGTGGGATCTGCAATTCCTTCTGCAAAAGGGGGCTGTTCCTGGGGAACTGCAAAAAAATTACCCATGGGTATTTAAACTAAAAAATCATTAATAAAATTACCTAGATTTAATTTATTCTTTTTTTTTCCTCCCCTGCTTTCCACGAGCTTATCACTTTTTAGAGTTTGTCTTGAGCTAAATGTCACTGCAAACTGATGTGCTGGGTACAGAATAATAAATTTCATCCAAGACCTTTTGAGTTACAGGTCATTTAATATAGTAACTGTGGGCAAGCTGGGCCCCCATTGTGCTCCCACTAATGTCAATAAGTATTTCTTCCCTGTGAGTTCAGAAACAGATACCATCCCTGGCTGCGACAGATTGTTCCTAATCTAGATTTGTCACACACTGCCACTGTCTGTGCCTCATTTTCTGGGTGCCCATCTTCAGGCATCTAAAGATTAATTTGCAGCGTAGGCAGGTGCTATTGGAAGCAGAGGGAAGACGATCTCTGCTTTACACACAGTGACTCCTGCCATTTGGATGCAGTTGCCATCCTTCACACACAGCCCTTGCGAAGGACTCTTCCCCACTTCCATCCTAAATGCAGGTGAGTAAATGCAGGCGCAATGGGGAGAGCTTATCTGGTTATTGCTTTGTGTCTGCAGCAGAGTGGCAATAGTCCAGGGAAGAAGAGAACATAAAAAAAAAGGAAACAAGAACAGGGAATTTATGCCCAGGACAGAAAAAAAAAGAATTTTTTTTTGTGTTAGTGCTGGCAGAAAGCTGGGTACAAAGACAGTGTCATTTGCTCTTTCATTCTGGCTGTGGTCAGGGAGCACCCCAAAACAAACAAACAAAAAAACCCACCAAAAAACTCAACAAATCAACCATTTGCTCCTTTCAGTAAAAACTATGACCTCTTGTATCTGGCTAACTTGTCAGGTGGAAAAGATTAACATCATGAAGCTCCAAGCAATTTCAACAAAAGCAAGGTCCTTGAGTTCCCTACAGGGACCTACCCAGTTAGCTGACCCTCTTGTTGTATTTTCCTCTCTACAACTAAGTTTTTCAGGAAACAAAGAGAGTCAGAGCACTTCAGCACACCCAGTCAGCTGTGAATATGCATAGGATGAAGATGCTCTGCTGAGAATGCCACAGCGGGGGAAATAACTGATCCTTTGCGGAGTCCAGGAAACCCAAAACCCACTACTGAATAGTGAGAGCGAAAAATAAAGATAAAATAAACCCAAACCAGCCACAAAGGATATTTATTCAGTCAGAAAACAACCCCCATCCATAGCCCAATGTTTCATTTCATAATTCTGATATGTTTCAATACATTTTTTTCTGGGCTATATAATATACCATTCATTAAATGCATGCATATATATTAGTCCTAAAAGACCGAACAGTTTCCCTTGCCAGCTTTTCCATATCAGATTTACCCATGTTTATAACGTCTTTCTCTGTTGCTGCGAGATAGACCTATACAAACAAAAATCAACCCCTGCCTGACTGCACAGGGAAACACTGACCCTGAGTAACCACCATGTGCAAACGATAAGGACAGTCTAGATTTCACTCCTTTAACCTGTTCAACTCTTGGAAGATGAAGAGCAGGTCAGGACTTTTGCAACAGGATTTTGATATTTTTTCAACAGACTTGTTCTCCTGAGGCCTTCACGTCACTATTGGAGGATAAGAGTTGCTGGCTGAACACGAGGAGAGTCCCTGGCACATAAGAAGTCAGTAAATGTGGACTCTGCAAACTCTTAGATGTGTGTTTAAGCATATGAGTAGCAGGTGAAACCCTGGCCCCAGTGATGTCCATGGCAGTTTTGCTGTCAACATCAGTGGGGGCACAATTTTATCCCATGGGATTAATTTATGAGATTAATGTAAAGGACCAGGGCCCAAATTGTTCTTTACTCATCAGAAATGAATAATTCTGAGTTTGAAATAGCACTAGATAACCAAATTACACATGCAAATAAACACATTATGATGGACTGCAGCAGTGTAAGTGAAAAAGATTATTCACCTTCCAGGAGAAAAGAAATAGTTTTTAAATGAGCCTTTAATTTAATCTATCCTTTTAGTATATTAGCTTAAGAGAAAAACTTATTACCCTTTAGGAAATATGCCCATAATGGCGGCTTCCCAGGAAGCTCTCATGAAAATATTCAAAATAGATGTGAACACACACTCTAGGTTTCCATAAATGTCAACGTTTATTTCTGGTAAATACTGTCCCTTGCTTCATCTCTGCCGGTGGTATTCCCTCAGTCCAATAAATCCGTGCAGGAGTCCATACCTACTTATTACTCTCATTGGATTAACAGTGATTATAAGTGACTGCTGCATAGATGTACTGGATGGAGTCCAAACTATTCCCCCATGGGATGTCAGCCTCACACTGCTGTGTGACCTCCAGGAGACATTTTCCTGCTCTCTAGCTGAATAGGCATTCTGGGAGAACCAGGGAAGTGCAAGGTCTGCCCCTGCTCTCAGGTCAAAGTGACCACTGAGCATTTGTTAATGATGAGTTGTCCCATAGCTAGAAGGGCCATCTTAACATCCTACACTGCCTTGCTACATACACCTACCTGGTTAACATGCACTAATCACATATACTAAACATACAGAGCAGAGGTTAGGATAATTTAACATATTTTCTTCAGAATGCACCTAGAAGGCATGGAATAATTGCCGTAATCACTTCTCAAAAGAGAAACAGTCCATACATACCAATGCTGGCCTTTCGTATGATTGTGGCAAATGGCAACCACAGCCAAAAAGGTGGAGCCGTATGGAGAAAAGACTCTGCTAAAAGGGAAGGACTAAATTCACACTGGGACTGCACTAAGCATACAGGGTCCAGCAAAACAGACAGCTCAAGTGCAGGGAAGTGGAGGTTACTACAAAGCAACTCACTGGTTTCCCAAAGAAGACAATACTGGCTGCAGGGGGCTCATGGCCAAGGCAAATAGAGATGTGCTGATTGTATATCTGCTCATGGGCTAATTTTGTTGTGGGAGAAGGGAGCATTGGAAACCTTGAGCTATTTTCTGTTGCAGGATGTCCTTGGTGACAATTGGAATGCACGAACTGCCCATTCTTTCCCTGGGTGTGAATTGTCCCTGGGTTGCACCAGGTCTAAAGATGACTGCTGGCACAAGGTCACCTTTGAACCAAGACTTGAGGACCCAAGGAGAGCAGGAGGGAAAGATGAAAGCAAGACAATTTCTTTAGAATGTGGAGAAGGGCCTTTAGCCTTTTGCTAAAGGCAAAAAAAAAGAAGGAACAAAACCCACTGGACACGAACTCCAGTGCCCCTGAGTGAAAGCCCACTCCTACCTCAGGAGGCTGAGAAATTGAGCTATGGAAAAGTAGCTCTGACAACATGTAGCAGTCAGACTCACTGTGAACTTCTCTTTTATTGACCACAAGCAAGGAACACTCAAGGGAATCCAAGGAAAATATATCTTGTGCTACTCGTGAAAAATAAATACTTGTTCTGTGGCAAAGGAGTAACCTGGAAACAAAAGAGATACTGAGAAGCCACTGTGGTAACTGAGCCTAAATAGCAATTGAAGTGAAATGTCTGGGAGCCCTGCTTCTGTACAAGTAACGATATGTTCAGTGCTCCTGAAGCTGTTCTCAAAACGTGCTCTAACAATGATGCATTTGCAGTGTTTCAAATTTGTTCTGAAGACAGTTAATTCATATGGATGGAGAAGGCCAAATGGATGGCTTGACCTTGGAACTTGGCCTGGAACACATTCTTAGTCTCAGCAAGAAAACTGTTGTTCATTTTGCATAGCAAAGCCTGAGAAGAAGGTATAAGAAACCCAGGGATGTGCTAGTCACCCACTTGAGTTCACTTAGAGCCATCTCAAGCTTCAAATTAAGTCATTTGTCCATTTACTACAAATATTCCCCAAACCCCATGGGGCACGAAAGCTTTTCCCAACACGTCACTGCACAGACCAAGAAGTCAGGAATGATGGAACAAGCTCCAAGTCAAACCTTCTTCCCAGGTTTGGGGGAGGCTAAGTCCTGGCCTTGCAGCACATGTAGCCTTCCCGTGAGAACTGGACCTCACCCTAAAACCCTTTCACGTTCAGTAAAGTCAAATGCAACAAGGAGAACCTGCCCTGAGAGCCAGAGAAAATGCCTTGCTCATTTCTGCAGGGTGGATGGAGCATTTCCTGAGTTGTAGCTCCTGTGTCCACAATAACAGCACTGGTTTGTCTTCTGAAAGATGGGAGGTAGCTATCACCCAGTTTGTTGTTACTGGAGCTATCCTGACCATGGCTGTTGACATGGGTATGGAAGACACCATACCCACATCTGCCTTCCCCACTCCCAATCCATCATAAATGATACCAAATGGCAGAAGACGTAGAAGCCAGTTAGATTTTCCCCTGTGTTCACTCACCTGTCCCTCCATCCATGCCCCCTCACCGGGATGGGAAGCAGAGGCTCCAAAAGGTTGTCCAGCCTGGTTGGAAGCAGGTGGTCCTGATGCAGATGACATGAAACCTAGTCTTGTGAGAGCGCATCTTGGAAACGCAGAATGCTCAAGAGATGGTTTGAACTTGGCAGCTCCCCTCCAAGCTGCCCACTGTTTCCTTGGTGCAAGAGCAAGCCTGGGATGTGTCCCAGATGGAGTCTGGGACCCACAGTCCTCTATGTAAGGCTCCAAAATAAAGGGACAGAGCCTGTAAGCTGCAGAAGGCCTCCTCCTGGAGTCACTAAGAGAGGAAAAAAAAAATCAGTTCATTGAGAATACAAGCCCAAATGTGTTTCTCAGCATTTCCATACACAGAACTCTGCAATATGCCTTCTACAACTGCATTTTAACCATGTCTCTGTTGATCCCACCTTGTGCCCCCTCTGTCTTGTATTTAACTTTCCACAACAGAGCATACTCAGCTTGTGGCTCAATAGAACAAATAGGTTTCTTCCTTTTTATTTGTGCATGTCATTAACATTAAACACATGATGCTGCAATGACAATGGAATTGATGGCTTAATGGGGTGAATTTTAATTTAAGGAATATTTCCATTAATCTAAAAGCTCTCCCTTAAAAGTCAGTAGAATTTATTTATTGGAAAAGTTCCAGCATAATTCTACGGAAAACTCTCCTCTGAATGATAATATGTCAGACTTTTAAGGCTCTCTTCTGGCAGGTTTTCTTTTCGCCTTTGAATGTTACTGACATAAGAATACATTTCTCACAAGTATTCTGTGTAACAAAAAAAGAAAAAAAAAGACAAGAAAAAGAAAGAGGGACTGCTGCAGAAATCACAGTAGGTACAAAACACCACAGCCCCAGATCTGTCCCCTTGGCTGAAGAAGTGCATCCCAGATTTGTTACTGGTTTATTTTAGGTTATGGAAAATGCAGAGGATTAAAAAGGCAGAGGGAAGCAGATGCCATGCAGGCAGAGGCAGCTAAAAGCCAATCTCCATCTGAAAGCACAGAGGCACTGCACCCAGCACAAGAATGTGTTTTGAGGCAAAACTAAGCTGTAGCAGCTGGGGCTGGGACAGAGAGGTGCAGCTGCGCTAGAGGAGGTGAACGAGCAGGCAGCATTCCTGCTCTCAGAAAACAGCAAAATCTACCATGCAAACCAAATACCAAATAAACACTGGCCTGCACTGGGTGTCCTCACACCCCCCCATGTTTGTGCTCACTGGCTGCAGACACAGGGGAACAGAATGGGATCGGAGCTGCCTCCAAGCCTGAGCTCAGCCTGCAGGGAGGGGCTGCTTCAGGTTTGCCCCTTTCCAGCTCCACGCAAAGGGCACGGCTCTGATTGTGCCTCCTCTAAGCACATGCCATCAAGGGTGCGTGCACACAGATCTGCACGTGCTTTTCTGTGAGATGACAAACCCAGGTACTCTTCTCTCCAGACTTTTCCTTTCAGGGAGAAGAGGGAACACCAGAAACACATGACAGTTGTCGTCGCATCACTTCATGCTCTGCTGGAGGACACACGCAATCCCCGGTAACTCCAATTAGGCAATGGGAAGTGCCTAAACAGGACAACATGAAGCAACTCCCCTGGGAGCACAGCCGCGAGGTCAGGATGCCACAGCTCTGTCCAGCCTCCACCTTCCCCAGCCTCTGGTTGAGGTAGTTGTGCAAACACCAGGGAGGTGCGGGCACATGAGGATGACTACTTCTCTCCTAAACAGCAGCGGGTTCCCCACCAGACATCCAGTGAAGAGCCCTGTGAGTCAGTGCAGGCAAGAGAAGCCCACTCAGGCAGACCCACGGGGCTTTCCTCCTCCCACCAAAACTGGCCAGCCCTCAGGCAGAGCAGCAGCTCCATGTGCATGAAAAAAAGGCAGAGCAGCCCAACACCACCCTCGGGCCAGGCCAGCACAGTCAGATCCTCCATGCCACTGCAGCTGCTTTGAAGAGTTTAGATCCAGCTGAGTACACTGAGAAGCCACCCCGCCCTGGCCAGCACAGGTAGATATCCCCATGCCTTGGCAAGTCCTCTCCTGGGCCGCACAGGCTAGGTGCAGGGCAGCACTGTACTGAGACCCCAGAGCAGCACTGGTGGGCAGCACAGCTCTCCTTGCTACAGAGCCAGGTTAAGCAGCAGGAATGAGGTCTGGGTCAGAACACAGCATCTCTTTCCCTTCCTCTTCCCCCATCCACCTCCAAAACACCCTTGGCTCTACTGAACAACCCTGCGCTACAGCCAATAGGCTTATTCATTTTAATTCAGGGCAATTGTCAATAGGAGCTCAGAAATTAATCATATGAAGCAGCAACACCTCAGCATAGCAGAATTTGCTTAGGTTTTAGAAGCACTTTCAGCCCATGAGAACCTGTCTCCAACCCATGGGTTGTACCCCCAAGACAGGTTGGTTTCTCGAGCAGGGGAGGTGGAGCTGCTCCAGCAGTAGGTGTCCAGCAGCTGGAAGACTTTCCACACAACTCTCTAGCTCAGTGGTGGGAACACAACATTCCCAGCAATTCTGTATGGGGCCAAACAAAACTGACTTTTCTTCGTCACCAACAGGAGATTTCTTCTGGAAGCTGGCACTGACCCCACAGTTTCATGGTACTCACCCACAGATGTGAGCAGAAAAGAGCGTGCTCTCTTTCAGCCACAACCCTGTCAAAGTCTTTCTCTATGGTTAGGGAGGGTCACGAAGGGCAGCCAACCCTTTGTGTGTGGCCTAAGCCTGGTCAGCATCTTTCACTCTTCATCACTCAGCCATGCCTCCCATCTGCACTGGCTCTAGACCTCTCTCTCCTCCTCCCCCTGCTCCTCCCTGCATAGACTGGTTTTGTGATGCATCCAAAGGAAGACAGTGAATAATACATTAACTCCTGCCTACACAATATAAAATGTTCCCACTTTTTGCCACCCAAAGCACCTGCTTTCTACTACAAACAGCATACTGATGCTGATGACCTCCTTACAGTCTTGTGTGGGGAAACACATCGCTACGACACAGCAATGCCAAATGCCTGATACAGAACACACTGAAAGAAGTCACTTTTATTAGCAGCCACTCTGTTCATGAGGCAGGTTAGTTCTGGAGACAGATTAGGACTTTGCCTTCACATACCTTATTCTTCTCATTCATGAATTGCCCTCTTCCTTTTTCCCCTGTGTCCCTCTCCACTGGTAGCACCTCCCCATACACACTCCAGGGTTCAGCCGCAGTCTAGTGGGTTGGGCACAGGGCTGACTGGCAGTTCTTATAACTGGGGAGCCAATTCACACCTCTGCAGCTGGCTAAGCCTTTATCACTTAGGGATAAGAGCCCTTAGTGGCTCTTTTTCCCACCTGGGAAGCAGTTACGCTTATCTACTTCGGGGGGGGGGGGGGTGGGAATACATTATTACCACTTAATATATCTAAGAATAGCATGGGGTGTTGTTAGATTGGAAATCTAAGGTGAGAGACTGTGTCTATGGACCGCTTTGCACAGTCACGCACAGCTCCAGGAGAGCAATCTAAGATCTGCATCCCCTGGGGCTGAACTAAAAAAAGCAGCAGCAAGATGGCATCTGGAGAAGCCCATCCATCTCCCTCCCAGCAGGGTGTTAAGCAGATACACTAACAGCAGCTGACAGTGGGAAAGTTAATGGGTGCGTGCATTAACCTACATAAGCATGTTTAAGCTGGGAGGGCAGTGCAGAAATCAAATGGGTTAAATTCTAGGCCTTTTGTTCTGGAGGTAGTGAAACCAGGTCCAAGGGCTTGAGCTCTGCCTTGGGATGGCAGTAAAGCAACTTCACATCATCACGGTTTTTTTTTATCTCAGACACATTAGTGCAAACCTGTGCGTGTATGTGCATACGTGTGTGTGTCTGTATATGCTGCTCAAACTGATTATTTTTTTTTAATTTCTCCCTACTATCTCCAAAAACATAGATCTATTAAATGCATGATAAAGGATGGGTTTGTTTCTTTAGGCTCAGAAATTTTCATGTTTAAATATAACCATACTGTCTTCGCTGGTCCAGGCAAGAGTCAGCCGGCATCTCTCCATGGCTTGGCACAAGCCCAGCACCTGACAGGCCTGTGCTGTAGCACCAAAAAGTTCCAGTGATATTTTATTTTCTCAGCATAAGTAATAGACACTACTGTTGGGCTTAACAACAGATGCTGAGCTTTGAAGTATTTCATAATAAACAAGAAACCTGTGTAAACACTGAGTACAGATATTTAATTGATGATGGATGTACTTGGGACTGGAGTAAGATCTAGAGCGCTTGGCTTTAGACAGTATCCAAAGGAGTTATGTCTCCCTCCAGGTCTGGCCTCTGGTGTGTCCTTCAGGGCAAGCTTGTTCAGCTCAGCTGTATCTAGGAGCTTGAGCTGCCCTAGAAAGCTTGAGCCACGTGGGCTGGGAAGAGGGAGAGGGAATGGGAGAGAAGCCAGACTTGGTGAGTGGAAAATCTCTCCCATAAAAGCTTGCTAGACCTTTTAGGATCATCATAATGGCTTTTTGTTGCTGCAGTTGCAGGGATCATTTTTTAAAACAAAGAGATAACATTTGGTTCATTTCTTTCATTTTGGAAAAGGGCAGCTCCTAAGCCCTTATCGTTAAGAAATAAGAGCAGTGTTACATGTTCAAACAATTTATGTGAGGATCCTGCCGTTTGTTATGGGAACAGCAGGTACAACTGCAAGTCCATTATCATCCCTCCCTGCCTCTGCATGCACAGCATGATCAAGTGAGGAAGATTAGGGGTAAGACCAGTGGAGCCTGGAAAGTCAGTGACAAATATTCAGTACTTAAAACCCTCTCTGAGGTTTCCCACACCGAAGGGAGGATTTGATTTGGTCAGCAGCCAGACAACGACCCACTGATTTTTCTCCAGTTTACTCCAGGTCTCAAAAAAATAGCAACCTTTATTTGTGATCTGACAGCTGAGAAACAGGCAACCCAGCGCTGCTGTGGCACTTGCCTGATGCCCTGGTGAGTAGTGGTGATGGGACATGGGTGGCAGAACCGATACAGATAAGTTACTAGCAATGGAAGGGGTTTCTGGACACTTACCCATGTTAAAACCTGCCAGTTTTGTCTGCCTTTTTACTTAAAAAAAAAAAAAAATCACAGAGCAATGGCATTACATTCTGGTCTTGTTTTCAAACCCACACTTCCTCTGACCTCCCCTCCCCATATCTTCACCCTCCCACTCACAGCTAATCTCTCCCTGCCTCCCCTCGCTTCTCTGTCATTTCTGCAGACAACACATCTACGTTGCTGTGAGTCTGCAGCAGCTGACAGACCATTTCTCATAATAAACCACTTCTGGCTGCACAACCAGGCTGGGCCCCGCCACATGAGCAGTTGTGAGTTTATGGGTTTTGAAAAGAAGGAGCTTTGCACACAAGGAAAAAAAACAGATCTCCTGTAACAAGAGCCTGTGCCAGGGCAAGCACAGCAGGCAGGAGGAGGAAGAGAGCAGGGATCAGGAGGTTTTGGTGCAGCCCTCCATGTGTCCCATGCAGTAAGTTCTCAGCAGCAAGCCCGTCGCAGGCAGGGAAAAAAGAGTCAGTTACAGGTAGCAAGGAATGGCAAGGCACCTGCTGGATTTACTTAGCAAAAGCTTAGCTGCCGTTAAACAAAGAGAAGGTTTCTGAGGAGCGATAGAGATCAAAATAGCAATTTAAGCAGCTTTCTGAGAGCGTGGTCTAGCTGTTCAGGCACATCCTTCTGTTCGGTGCTTCTGCCTGCAGATGTAATTAGGCACAGGTGCAAACGGAGGCCCTGGAAAGAAGAGGCCATCTGCTGTGCCGCGGTGCCTGTGTAAGCAGAGAGCTGCGACGTTCCCGTCACAGCAACCTGTCAGGGCAGCAGCCGACACTGGGCCAGGATCTGGGGGCAATTTCCAAAGGAAGGTGTCCATAAATGAGAGGTTGTTAGCTCCTACGCAGAAGCTGGCAACAGCGGAAGAGCTGACCCTGCACCTGGCTGCCTTCACCACCCCGCAGACACAGTGGTGTTCCCAGCACGGGGTTGGGGTCCAGCCTACCTGGGTCCCCGGGGGGAACGGCAGCTTGCTCCAGCGTGCCAGGCTGTGACCAAGGAGTGAGGGGGGCTGGCCAGAAGCAGTGTTCCCTTCAACCATCGCAGCTGAAGCTGCCGCTGGAGCAGGTGACACCTTGACATCACTCCTGCCGATGATGCTTTAGCACAGGCAAAAGCAGAAAAGCAGGTGGGGGGAGAACCTTAGCTGGGAAGACAACTAAATAAAGCAACGAGAACCTAAGCTGATGAGATGCCAGGGGACTGATAGGACCCCTCAAGCTGCAAGCCACCCCCCATTACAGACTTGCTGTTTTCGGAAAGATTGATGCATCGAAGGGAATCCTCCTCAGGAAGGCTGTGCGGGCAGCAGAGAGTGCCTTGCCAGGGCAGGAGAGGTGAGGAGGAATCGGGGGAAGTTGCTGTAATTGTTCAGCCAAACTGCAATCATGTCTTCCTCAGCCTCTCCAGTGGCATTCTTGTGCCTGTGGTGTCTTCCTCCCCGTTCAGAGGGAAAGAGATTTACAGGCTCAGCTGACATTATTCATTTCACTGGAAATTTGAGAGGGAGCCACTTGTAAAAGTCTCTGTAAAACAACAAAAGAAAAATGGTAGAGGGACAGGGCTAGTAGATATTGACAGTTACAGATGTCTTTATCTGCCTGAAACAGAAGAACTGCTCAGAGTGCTCCAGCCATCTGCACCAGCAACAGGGAAAGAAAGAAAGGAAAAAAAAAAAGGCATAAAGGATGAACTGGCCCCTAGGCTTGGAGAAACCTGCATGTCCCTACACCTGAGCTGCACTGCTTGCTGCAGGTCCCTGCAGTTGTCCCCATGCCAGAACAGGCCTGTCATGAGGGGCCAACACAACCACAACCCCAAGCCTGAAGTACAGCGTGGTAACTTCTAAAGAAATTAAGATGTGATAGGAAGTACCAAAGCTGTGGGAACAGCAACTTTTCTTCCTTCTGGCTCTTCTGTTGGAGCCTCAGATGCTTTGGACAGTGATCAATGAGGGGAAAACAACAGCATTTTCCATCTGTACTTGCTAAACAGACACACTGGTATGAGCAGCTGCTGCGACCAGGGCATCCCACTGGCATCTTCTGCCCATGAATCCGTGGCTGGAGCAAGATGACTCCTGCTACAGAGGCTTGGAAAATGCACCACTTCATAGAGTGAGAAGTTTGGTACCAGTGAGAGACGAATCAAAGTGATGCTCCCAGGAAACAACACTTCTAGTATCAAAACTCCAGTGTCAAGGCACTAAGTGAAGGCTGCCAAAGGGCACAGCCAAATGTGTTGAAGCAGTGTGGCACAGAGGAGTTGGTGGCTGCAGCCTCCAGAACAGCTCCAGCACCCCGATATGTACCAGGATTCAAGGCCAGACACCTGGAGGGCCCAAAATCCCTGCCTCCAGGGCCAAAAGAGACACATCTCAAACCAGAGCTACCAAAGTTTTCTGGAACAAAAGAGCCAGTGCAGAGGAGGGAAATAATCACCTTACGAGAGCAAGCAGCAAATGAAGACACTGAACCAGAGGTGAAAAAGTAGACATAAGCCATTGGGAGCTCAGAAGGGGGCACATGGTTGAAGCTCCTTGCCTGAATGGGTCCAGCAGCATAGATGGTACTGGCTACCCGGCAGCTTAAGGAATAACCTAATTTCAAGCAGTGCTGAGTACCTAGCAGGTTCCCACTGAAAATTCAGTCCATATTTCAAGCCTAATAAGTGCCCAAAATCCTCACTTTACACAGTTCTCTGAAACCATCTCCTCAGAAGTCACAGCTCAAGGTCCATTTGCACACACATGCCTGGAGTGCATCCTCATGTTCAGCCTTTCCTGTGGCAGGGAAGCACAATCCTTGTGCACAGCTCTCCCTGCTACATCCCTTTCAACCTTTCCTCCTCTGACACTGCAGGAAGCACTGGGACACCACTTTGGGTGGCGGCGTGGCCAGGGTCAGAGCCTGGCTCCCTAGCATGGGTACACACACTGGGACCAGCTGCTTTAACTCATCTTCCTGCTGCTGCTGTTGCCTCACTTGCGCTGGGCTACCAAGGATGAGACGGAAGGCGTGGGTCTCCCAGAAGCAGATGGTAGCGGAGAAGGAGGAGGAGAGCTGACCTTTCAGTAACAGAGACTGCACAAAAGTGTGAGTGTAAAAACGAAAAAAAAAAAAAACCACGTTGGTGTGATATCATTCCTCTCACAGACACCAAACCTGATCACTCGAGTACTGGGACTGCTGCAGAAGACTTTGATCTGGTTTGGTAATGTTTGTGCCTAAAGCCATGGTGAAGATGGTGCTTGCAATACAGAGACGTGCCTAAGACCCTGCTCCATTGCTCAGTACCACAGTGTACCCAGTGGTGCCATTGCCATGTGCTAAAATTTGGCCTTTCCACTCTCCAGAGCGAGGGAGGTGCGGGTGCTTGGCATGCATTACTTGCACTACCAAAAGGAACCTGTAAATATTCCTTCAGCTTCTCCATTGGGGTGTTTTCAGTTCCTACAGGGTACACTCTTTCCTCCCAGGTGCTAATCACACCAAGGATGGTGAGTCACTCCATGGCTCACTATCCTGGCTCTCCACCAACACAGAACTCCTCTGCATCTCTTCTCCACAATCCTCATGGATGGGGGATCTCCAACCACAGGCACCTAAACCTATCAACTGGTTCAGTGTCCTGACAGCAGTGAGCAGGAAACTTGAAAGTTTTAGCACCATCCCTGTGGACATGAAGCCAGCACTCCTGTATCTCCTAACACTTTTTGCCTGGTAATCTCTCATGCAGAATTTAATTCCTACAATTTGTCACATGTTGGCAGAGATGTGTGTCAGAAGCACCACGAAGGTGCCTCTCTTACAGTTCGCTGAAATTCCCCAGTTTCTGTAACTGAGTCCTGAAATTGAGTGGATGGGAACATCAGCAGAATTTTCTGTCTCTTAGAGAGAATAAAAGACTTAAAATTTAACCTGAGTGACCTCTGAGGGCTCAAAACCATAGATTCAATAAAATGCATGGCAGAGAAGAACACCAACACATTTGTTTTCTCAGCTAGTCTTAAAATTTATGAGTCAGGGAGATCTGACTCGTGATTTTGGAACGTTTTGGGTTGGCAGCAAAAGACACCCCATCCATGTTGGTACCTCACTGTCTCTGGAAAGTTTGACACCACTCATTAAGTGGTGTGGCAATGATCTTGCAGTTAGAGCACCCATACAGCTGGGCAAGAGATGTACAATGAAGTTGCAGTGTGTGTTAACATTTTGTGGAGCAGGATGCTGTTTCACTGAGGGGCTGACCTGAACAGGCAGCTTGGTCTCCTTCTGTCTTTGTAATTTCTTAAGATCCTATGATGTCAGACAAAGTTTATGCAAACAAAATTTTACAATATCCAGCATATTCATGTATCCACCACAAAGTAGAGGTGTAAATGTCAGATTTATTTCTGCAAAACTCACCTATTCTGGTCAGTGGCATCCTTTCACACAGCTCAGGTGAATTTCCATACTGAGCTAGAGTTCAATGAACAGATTATGTTACAATTTACTTTTGAGATTAAAATCCCTACTTGCTGCTCCTCTGTTTCCAGTCACGCAACCTGTACATGGGCAAACCTGCAAAAGAAAAACACAAGGTAAAATTCATACAGAAGTATTAAAACACCAAAACTATCTACAAGATTAAAGCTTCCTCCTTGCTCTTCTTAGAAATACAAACTAACAAACAAACAAACCAACCAACCAAATGTATTTGAAATCACGAACATATAAAGAAGGATTTGTTGCTGTTATCATAGCAAGCAGGATGCAACACGTACTACTGGAAGCTTCACAACTATGCATCTCTAAAGGGATTTATGTCAGAAAAACTGTAAAACCAAACATGGAGCTCTACAAATCCAGGGTGGTTTGCTATGGCTGAGTCATATTACCCAAGTTAACGATGCTGCCGTGTCACAGCTGCACACCCATGCTGGGTGGGTCTCCAGCAGTGCTGTTTTGCATCCATGGAGCTGACTCAGCCTCCAGGGGGGCTGCCCGAGGCTGCGAAGCCAGTGCCTTTCCTCACCTGGGGAGGTGGGAGTGGGGCAAAAACCAGGGGGTGGGGGCAAAGCGGGGCTTTGGTGGCAGCCCTGATGGCTGGAGAGGTGGGAGGTGAAGAAGGTTAAGTGTGAGGAGCACTGAGAAGGGCAACTCCTCCCTCTCATCTCTTCCCAGCAGGAGCCACTTCCCTGCATCTCTCCTGCCCTTTCTCAACAGCTCACCCAACTTGGCTTCTCAGGCCTGTAGGATGGGCAAACCAAATGATGAGGATGGTGGCCAATTTTCTTGCATTGTCCGTCCCTGTGTGCTGTGCTTCATGCTTGGTTATAGCTTTGTGGTTTTGTTTTAAGCAGATAACCCACCTTAAGACCTGATGTTGCTTGAAATTCCCTGCATAGACCAGAGATAGCTAAGAAAACAATGTGTTACTTTGGTAATAATGACCCTTACTGTCCAGCAATTAATAAAAGCTGTGCCTATTAACATGTATTTAGTGTTTGCATTGAATCATACATCTGAACACTGTTTGTTTAAGCCAGAGACAACTCTGTCATCATCGTGCTGTTTTTACCAGGTACAGTTTTTGGAAATCCTTCCTCTCCTTTATTTTTTGATCTACATAACCCATTTTCCTACCTCCTCCCTGGCTCCTGTGCCCAACAGCAGACGGGAGAGGGAAAAGGAGCTGTCAGTCAAAGCTCAGGACCCTGGTACAGCAGGTGAGATCTTAGGACTCGCCTCACAGGACCTGGCTTCCCATTGCTTCCAGGCTGTGTGCGCACATTGCACCAATCTGCAGTTGCAAGTTCAACAAAATCAAAGCAGGGTAAGGCTAGCGTCACGCCGCAGTGAACCAGAGCACTGATGTCCAGGTGAAAGTTTCAGAGCATCAGATACGTGTTTCTTCTTCTATACGGGTTGCAGCTAAGAAAAGCTGTTCTGCACAAAACTGGGAGAGGCTCTCTCCTCTAATTCCCTGAAGAGAACCCAAAAGCAGAAAGCGAGACCAGCATTGCATTGGTGTATAGGCTGATGGGTACAAAATCTTCTGACAAGTCGTTTGCTTGGCCCTGATTGGAAAATATCTTTAATTAAAACACCACATCACAATCCTGAACCAATTTCATCCCAGCTTCACTAAGTGCTTTGTACAAAACATTAACTCTAAAATCTCATTACACATTAGCAATCCCTGTGACAAACATAAATGATAATTTAGCTCTAACGCATTCTGGAGCAAGCCTTTTTTAAGAGAGGCACATGGTATCAGCTTGCTAGGAGAAGGGGAAGAGTTGTATTTATCTGCCTCTTTATTTTTTAAACAAATGGCTCTAGCTGGTTCAGCAATGGGCTGTACAAATCATTGTAGTGTGTAGATCTGACAGTACACAGCAGCTGTTTAGCCAAAATCTGGCACTTGAGCCTGGGCTGGGTTTTGAAATCCCACCAGCAGTGCCGAGTTCCCAGGTCTTTAAGCATTCAGAGAAGGGAAACGGGGATGGGGAAGGTGGGGACGTTTGTTGATTTCACAGGACAGCAGGGAGTGAGATATATCCAGAGACTGCAGGTAATCTGAGCTTGCTCAAAAACACAGGCAGAGTCAGGGAGGGGGAATGAGAAGGTGGGGCTGACCGCCTTGCAGTCATTGCAGCTGGCTTTGTAGGCAAGAAGCACGAGTGCAAAAAACACAAGACTTACAGCAGTGGTGCACTCCCTAGCACTGGTGGAAATTTCGCACCACCAAACATTGCACAACCCAGCCAGGGCAAGGGAGGACACTGCAGTGGATAATATTTATATTAAGTACAAGAACTGTCTTAACAGCACTTCTAGGCCAGAGGGATGGCAGTGAAACTAATGTTATTTGCACTGTTTATTGTCAGAAAGTTGTTAAATATCTCTTCCTCGATTAACAGCAACACCCTCAATCTCTCTCCAGTCTTGAAAATTACCTGTCTAAACTCCACAGGCTCCACCTGGATCAATTTTTCTGTGTGCAAGTGGGGATGTGGGCATTAACTTTTTGAAACGGGAAAATTACAGCTTCTGTAGGGAGGATGACGGCCCTCAGATGGTGGGGGGTTGTCTGGTTACCGCAAGGCCAAGAGTTCCTTCATTTTTACTGCTTCAGAATAGTAGCTAGGGGTTGCATCTCTCTTCCGCTGTCTTAATCTGCAGTGAAGACCAATGTCCCAAAATTTTTCAGCTTCTTTAGAAGACCTTTGCTTGAAGGGCTCTGCATTTCCACCCTGGCCACACAATGCACCCATCAGTTCCCAGGAAAGCCTCTCTGATATATACTTTCTGGTTAGCTACTCTTACCTTTTCAACTGCTAGCCTGTGCAAAATTCAAAGGGAGGAAGGCAACTAACATTCTACTTTCTGTGTCTAATTTTCCTTCCTCTTAGCTTTTCTCAGATTGGATTTCTCTTTTCTGAAGAAAACAGAAGATGGGCTTAGATCAGGTATTGGACTTTGCCACTTTATTATGTTGGGTTTTCCTCTTTGCCTTTCTACTTATTGCTGCAAAAGCCTCCTCTGCCTTACATTCAGATTAGATCACTTGGAGCCTTTCTGGTGAGCCCACACATCTTCATTTCTTCACTTACAATAAAGCTTTCCTGAATTACTTTCTCTTTTCTAGAGGATTTGTCTTCCAAACTGCCCTGTCACACTGCCAGATTTCAGCATGATTTCCCTTCCTCCCCTTTTGCCACACTTGCCTCAGATACTGAATGCTTTTACCATACACTTTAAAAAAAAATCTTATTCAGTAAATCTTTCAGTAACAAGTAGTGTACTGTGAAGGTAGCTCTGCTGCTGTATCTGCACCTATGTTAGGTAGCTGTACTGTTTCTGTCCTCTGAGCTGAGACCAGTGTACCACGTTTCAAACACAGGTCAGTCAAAAATCATTGCATGTTGCCCATAGCAGAGGTGGGGAGTAATTTGAGCTCATTCTCTTCTTTCCTCCTCTGCATGGCCTTCGGCTAATCACTAAGTCATGTCTGCTGGCTCTGCAGAAGTGAGTCCATTTTGGAGGGGGCCAGCTTGATAAACACTGCAGGATGGGAACAGGACCTGTTCTTAAATTTGTGTTTGGCAGTGATGATCAACATTATCGAGTGATGGTTCACTAGTCACGTGAGGAACTGGAAAATGCTGCTGTTTTATTTTACAGCCTTCTGCCTCAGTTACAAATTCATATCCTGATCTTGGTCCATATAACTCATCATAATGTCTTCCTTCTGTGGTATATCTAACAAAAAGTCATTAAGGTCTTTGATCATTCTTGACGTGCCTCACATCTCTGCCTGCATCCCTGCATAGCTGTGTACCACACCTGCCTGGGACCTCACCACCCTTCTTCAAAGGCAGCAACTCAGCCAAGGCAGCTTAAAAAAAAAAAAAAAGGTTCAACTTGCCCCCCTCCTCAGTTCAGCTTACCCTTGCAGAAAGTCACTGTCTGTATACTTTGTGCCAATCACACATTCAAAAACTACATTCAGTTCACATCAAGAGGAATTTACTTCTCAACGCCACTCCAGCACAAAGCATAAGCTTTGCTTTCTGTGGAACACGTTGCATCACTCCAAAAATAGTCTGATATTTCTTCAGCTTGTTTAAGAACAACTGAGCTACCTGTTGGAGAGAAAAGCTATAGCTACAGGCAGGAAGCATGACGGAGCAAGGCAGAAGACAAACTAGCTCCTGAGAAGCAGCAGGGTGCAAAGCAGCAGCAGGAGGGGGCAGGGGAAATAAATCTGGATGGGAAAGCCGGGGGGTCTAAGGAAATGGAGACGGTGAAGGACAACAGAGAAGCGTGGACAGCCCTTGTGTATGCTCTCAAAAACATCAATCAGATATGTCTGGATGTGAATCAGTTAGACGGGTGGGTCAAATACAAATAAGTCTGCATTTGTGAGAGATGAGCTAAGTCTAAACTGGCAATGACACTGCAACGATTAGACAATGAATGACTATTTCAGACCTGCAGTTCTTCATGCTGCGGACTGTGGTTCACCTGCAGTCTGCTAGTGGTGGCAGGAAGGCTCCCCAGTGTGCTTACTGCCTTTTTCCAGCAAGGGCCCTGACGCTGTTTGCTCAGCTTCCACAGACTTTATCTTCGGGGGTGCCCACACCAGGTCCTGCCCCATTAGGCTGCAGCTTTTCCACTCAGCTGGTGGCTGGGGAAGGGAAGCGTGTGGCAGAGGCACATCACAGCCTGCTGGAGCAGGGGCTGCCCTCTGCCCGGGCCCAGCCTGGCCGTGCCACTGCCAGCCACCCCAGGAGCCTCTTCCCTCCCATTGAATGAAGAAGGCGTGAATGCATCAGTCTTCACAGGATAACCATTGCCCAGGTGGAAAACACCCCACTTGGCACTTCTGCTTTCAGTTCTTGTCTCTCCCCCTTTGCTCAACCTGTTGGTTGATGGCTGTTCTCTGCCAGCAACATTTCTGGAAAGAGTTCATGGTAGGACAGCCACAAGTGCTGCTGGAAGCATCTGGGAAGTGAGGCACGGAAGGTGGGAGGACTGTATCTGCTCTCACACAGATCAGTGCCCTGCTTCAGGAGCAGCCTGTGGGGATCGTTTTCCATCTCCGCAGCCCTTGCAATTTCTATGGCATCCCCTGCACAGTATCCTGCTGCTGGTTCTGCTCTGGGGAAGGAATTCCGCACCCATCACACCGGCTAAACTCAGGCTGTACCTGTCCCAAAGAGGGGGTCATGCTGTCCTGTAGTGCACCTGTGTCACAGTGATTTGTGGCTGCCTATAAATCTGCCCCCCATGCCTGGTGGCATCAAAGCTCTCCCAGGAAAGCCCCTTGCCACACCTTTCTACCTGATGTTGATCTGTAAGGAAGGCTGGGGTAAAAGCAAGCTGTGCTGTGCACCCTGCTGCAGGCAAGGTATCCCAGGGACCAGAGCACAGCCATTCCTGGGGAGCAGCTAGGTTGGCCTGCAGGAGAGCAGCTGGGGTGACCCACTGGCCATGCAGCAAGTCCTGTAATGGGCTTTTGCTCCAGTGTCGTGCTACACAACACAGTAAAGACACAGCCACAACCACTCAAACAAGTGCAGATCAAGTGCATCGGCTGAGGGGATGACAAACATAAGGAGGAGGAACAGGGTGTGCAGCAGCGCCTGGTGGGATCAGAAGCAGCACTGCTTTCACACAGGTTTTGCTAGCATAAAGTCTCCTCTGATGTTTCATGACTATCAAAGGCTTTGAAATTCACAGGAATTTCAAGGAAGGCAGAAGTTCATCTGAAATGAGAGAAAGATTATCTTTTCCCTCCCACTATATTTCCAGCTTCCCGAGAATTTTCCTTTGAAGATGCCACTGCTCCCAGAAATGTCTTTATGATATTTTTGAAGTCATTTCCCATACAGGATCATCACTGCACAGCACAAGCGAACAGTATGGGGGTGAGAAGTGAAGCTGATGGTGAGCTTTGGCTTCTCAACAAAACCAAATCATCCCACCGCATAGTAGTGTGGTTAGGAGGCAAGTATGCCAGATGTCCAATATTGGAGAGAGAGCAGAGGTTTTCCGAGGGGCAAGTTTGACCGAACAGTGCCTTACTGCCTCATTGTTGACTAGAGCCAGAATACAGATGTGGGCTAAGGGAGAAATCTCACTATTTCAACCTTTTTTCTCAAGTCTGGGTATGGGCAACTCCCATCTGCGAAACAAAGCACCCGCAAAATGCCTGCAGCAAGGATGAAGGGAGAAGGGTCTCACAGCAAGGTATTTTGCTTTCCAGCCCCTGGGAGGGGACTCCTCTAACTGGTCTGCTCTTATATCTGGCCACCAGGGAACAGATAAGCATGGGGCAGACTGCAGAAATTATGAGATGAAACTGTTCCCTTCCCTCTGATAAGAGGGAGCAGGTGTTGAACCTATTACTCAGATTATGGTGGATCTGAATTCATTTCCCCTTGAGCAGCAGCTAGAGACAGAGCAGTTGGATTAAGTTTCACTTTCCTATGTAAAATTACTTAACTGGGTAGATAAAACTTAATATATTTGTGAAGCCTCATGTGTTTCTCTAAGACTTGATCTCAGTAATGTCTTATGAATGCCTTGCTCGTTGTTTAATTAATTATTTTTCTCCCTCTCAGACTGTTAATAATAAATTGTAAGTAGAAGGAATGTACAGACTGCTTGAAATACTTCCTCTAATATAAGTTCAGCTGCAGAACTTTTATTGTTTTGCCTCCCACTACCTCTGAGTAAATGCTTTTTGATGAAGATTTTGGGGCAGGAGTTCCCCCTGGTCTTGCAAAGTAGGAAACCCCTAGGGACCTGAAAGGCAATGAGTGAGCTACACTGGGGAAGGTCAGCCTTACAACTACACAAGGCTTCAGTGGAAACCAGCTAGCTTTGTGTGCACACCGTTGTATACCTCCCAGATGGACTTCCACTCTGCAAAGCAGAGGCAGGAAGGACAGAGAATTTTTGGAGACAGAAGATCAGGGGTAGTCCTGTTTCAAGGCTGTGATACAGGACTATAAGATCTCGTCTACCTCACCTGCCAGGGACTTCAAGAGAGGATCAGCATGAGTCACATTCACCTCACATAGGTTTTGCTGTCTGAAGGGCTCACTTCCAGCCGAGCTAACTACATGGGGAGCTCGGGCAGGTAACAGAGGAGGAGAACAATTCCCTCTGTTTGTATTAGACTTTTCTCCTAATGTCGGATGAACAGTCTTTACAGCTGCCTGTGTCTTGAAGCTGATGAGGGAGGGACACTAGCTGAGAAGGCCCGGCCAGGACTAGAGTCAGGCATCCCACTGCTGGTGCCAACAACACCCACCCACATAGGAGTGTTATGTGGATGAGTCTCTATTAAAAGCTCTTAAGTACAAGAGGGGTTTTTTTAATAGCTGTGAGCTGTAAGAACTCAAAGTTCTTAACACCTGAAACTATTTTCAGTATAATCCACAGATTATGAAAGTCTGTCCCTTAGCACAGTTCACTGTGGAGGTTTCACTTGCAGGGTTAAAATAACAACCCACATTATATCTGGAGTTGCATAAATGGATCAAACTCAGCTACCCCAGTTACCCTCAGCAGCAGTATGCTCATGGGGGGAAAAACAACAAAGCATTAAAAAAGAAGGTGAGAGTGCCAGGAGAGTAAATGAAGGATGGCATGAAAGATATGGAGTGCTATAATGGCAGCTGCATTTATAAACTTCCATTATTAGCCTTCACCTTCATCCTTGCCTTTTCCAAATCAAAGTGCTTTCACTTTAAATAGTGCTGTGAGCGCAGAGGAAGCTGCTGAAAACATCCAGTCATGCAGTTTTCTGCATGCAGCTCAGCCAGCCCATGCCTTGCATTCAAACCAGATACAAACAGCTTTCATAATCCCCGACATGCCAGTACCACAGGTGGAGCTTAAAGCCAAGCGAGGACATTGAGGACATGGCAGTCAGGGGAGTGGAAGGTTGCAGAGCAACCTTTGAAAGGCTAGGATGGACACTGTCCCACCCTGCAGTGTGGGAACAGTGGAGAGCAGGGAGGACAGAGAGAACTGGTGTACTTTGTGCTGTCCCCAGAAACTCAGGGCAATGGACTTCTCCAGAGACAATCCCACATGCTTCTCTGCCCAGTTGCTGCACACCAGCCCAACCAGCTCTAGCTGGCCAAGTTTGTGTGCACAAGAAAAAAAAGAGAGAGTGGTCTGCAACTGAAATCCTGATGGAGGGGTAAGTAAGGGTTATTCAAATAAAAACCAAGTCTGCAGCTTTAGAGGGAAATGCCAAGTACAGAAAAAAACCCCAACATTAAAAGCTTCCTAATTACTAATACTGAGTGTTTGGGCATACATACATACTACAAAAGCATTCCTTCCATTAATAAGATTTGCATCAAAACCACTGTCCCTGGGTCTTCTATGCCCAAAATGTGGCACTGAGGCACACCAAGGCTGCAGGTTAACCTGGAGTCTCAAATGAAGAAGCATAAGATGGGCAGGTCAGCGCTTTTGGTATTGCTCGTTAGAGTGACTCACAGCTTAGTTACAAAGCCACATAGATGAGGATTACTCACTGCTCTTTTTGGCTGATCAGAGCTCATCTCTATCCAAAACCAGAGGTAGCAGTTGTCACCTTTGCAAGCTAAGGGAGGGCCGCACCTGCATCTGGACTCATTACCATCATTTAGACATGTATAAGTCATCCTGTGGCAAGACACCGCAGTGCTGCAGAGGGGCCAGGAGGGATGCTCTGGGGTCTCTGCTCTGGCTGCTTTCTCTGTGGCTCCCACAGCACTGACAGGCTGGTGGCACGTCAGCTTTCCACCGCACAGGGTGAGGGTCTCCCACTCCTTGCACAGGGCACAGTCAAGTTGCGGGTGTTCCCCTGGTCAGAGGATGCTGCTGAATAATGTTGCTTCACAGCCGTGACTTGTGTGAGCCAAGCTGTGGGTCTGCCTTTCTCACAGGACCCAGAACACACTGAGGTAATTTCATAATAAAAAAATACTCCAAGAAAAGTGTGAAAGAAAGAAAAATAATGAAGAACAAATTTTGGCAGCTAGAAAGCAGAGCAAAGAGGCGAGGAATGGAAAAGTACAAATGACACCAGAAGTCTGAGAAGTGGTGGCTGGCAGGCACCCATGCCCTTACAGACATGTAGACAACTGACTGCTGACTGAAACCAAGGGTGAGGTAGATATCTTTGCATGTTTAAAACTCAGGGTGTGGATTCCTCCCAGGCTAGCACCTGATCCTCAGAAATGGCATGGACTGATGACTGAACAGCAGAGCCCCAGAAAGGTTCTTCTGGATGATCCCAGATATTACAAACTGAGATACTGCAAACACCTGAGGTATCCCAGTTCCTTTTTCTCTGCTCTGATAATGAACATTTTGAGTTTAGCTAGTCTCCCCACCTCCTTACCTATATGAAGCCACCATTTCAGCGGCACTGATTTTGGTGCTGCATTGCTGATTCCTGCACTTGGGCAAAATTGCTTCAGAAATCAGAAACCACTTGTAGGTCAACATTTAATAACCTTGTATTAAACTGTGATCATTATTGTCCTTGTGTTACACTATGCTCTTGGCAGTCACTACAAGCTCACTTGTAAAAATACCTACTCATGTCCATGCTTTCATCATGCTGGCTTACTAAAATAGCTCCCGTATGGCAAACGCTCTTGCATGATTAGTTGTCTCTCTACAGCCGTATTGCTTGTACAGCTGCTTCTCCTTTGGTTGTCAGACCCGCATGGCACCAAAGCACTGACCTCTCCTATGTTTGGCAGGGAGCTAGGAAGTATTTCCATATTTCCCCACAATGGTAACGTAACTATTTTTAGTATTGGGGTTGTTAGAGAATAGGTAGAGAAAGAAAAGGAGATTTCTGCCAAAAGTACATGCCCTGGTTCTTAAAAAACTTCATGTTCAGGTATTAATTCAGCCTCTAATTATTAGGGAGACTGCTAAGCTAACCCTCTAACTAACAAGCACTACAGCTGCTGGTTGAAAGATCTTTGGGCTTTCCTGTAACAGATCACAGTAAAATGTCTGGTGGTTGGAGTTGTAGCTTGTTTATAAGGATGCCTTAAGCAAAATCAGTAGGAGAGAGAGGGGAGGGGAGAAGACATCTAACCAGAAATTGTATTTAATCTATGGAGGAACAGGTGATGACTTAGGATAGCCAAGAATGCTGTTTTTACAGTAATGAAAATAACACCTAAAACTATAGGTCTGCATTCAGGCCACCAAAAGAGAAATCTTGTGAAGCAAGCAGGTGGGGCTGATTTTAATGCAAGGAGGAAGCGTCTCTCAAGTTATCCATTTTCTGTTCAAAAAGATTCTTGCAGCAGGCAGGGATCAAGTAATTACTTTGTCCCTGTTCACAAGATATCTCAGAATAGTAACAGACCACACACCCAGGAGATGATTAAAGGAAGTCAGAGGTCAGAAACACAGAAAAGCTTGTGATACAGAAGAGGAGATTTGCATGGCCATTAATATTTCATGACTTACCAGCCATGTGGTTCAGAACAAGTATCTGCACAATAAAGTAGAATTATCTGCCATCAGGTTGCATATTTCAAGACATACCTGCGTCATAAAGGTATTATTTGCATGCCTTTACCCATGAACAGAACGCAAATCCCTCTGGATCCCCGTACCCACCAGAGGGGAACACGAAAGGCCTGTCTGAGGGCTTAGCAGGATTGAAGTGGGACCTCTGCCTGGGCTAGACCTCTGCATAGGGTGAGTTTCAGCCTAAAAAGCATATCATACGTGGTATTTTTCTTACTGCAGGTCTATTAGATCCTGTACAAAGGAAAAGAGTTATTACACCGTTGGTATGTCTCTTCAGCCATTATTCCAAACCATGAAAAAAAAGTGCTGTTTATGTGCAAGTGTATAGGTAGTAGTGCAGACAGAAGACCTTGTATTCTCTGACATTATTCCCCTTATAGACATATCAAAGCTGGTAATCATAAATTACTACTTTTCTCCCAATGAAAAGAGCAAGATATGTCAGGGATTAAGCAGAAGCATCTCATCCCAGGATTTTGGCAATTACGCTCTGTGAGATTTTATCCTGAGCAAACAGAGTTTACTGTGGCAGCATAAGCAGGTCCTTTCCTCACATGCAGTCAAAGCTAGGAATTTTCCCTGCCTGCACATGCCTGTATGTGGCTGGAATAAGCAATCTGGGCGAGTGGTATGGCTGACTCACTGGCACAACCAGACTCTCCTGCTGCTGCCAGCCACTGATGTAACTTTTTTTCCTGCCTTTGCAACTGGGTTCTCCCTTTCCCAACCTGCTATTGGCAATGCGGCTCTTGTCTCAAAAGGAACATTTAGAGCCGGAGTGACACTGTTAAATCGTCCAAAGGTGTCCCTTAGAGGAACAAGGCATGTTAGCATTGCTTGTTAGAGCTGCTGCTGCTGCTTGCATTCTTGTAGTGCTGTATGTGTGAAGAAAACAGTGAGAGAAAATGAGAAGGCGTAGAAAGGCAAAAAAAAACCCCAAACAACCAACCCACAGCACCAGAATTTCACCCAGTGTTTTACTGGCAAGAAATATAAGTCCTTGTCCAGAGAATTTATAGTTGAAATGAGTCTAACAGCACCAGGCCTGATGGCCCTGTCTGCATGCATTGCAAATTACTCACACGAGCAGCCCCACTGACTCCGTCTGAAGGATTCTTTGACGTGCACAGTCTGGCTCACAGTGATTAGTGACAGCAAACTGCAAGGGGAATGGGGATGACAAGGGAGAAATTGCTCTAAGGCAACATTATTTACTACTTCCCTCCCTCCTAAAAAGAGGCAGAAGTTTGAGTATTTCATTCATTGGTTTCACTTTTGTTTTAAACTAGGCGCTTGCCAGAGTAGAAATCATTTATTTCAAGGTTCCCTCACACAGGGAAGCCATAAGACAAAGCCAGAGCAGGTGAAGGTCCTACTTCACTGATACAATTCATTATTATCACTGTGATGTACATGACAACTAATAAAATGCAGTTATTTACTTCACCAAGACAAAATCTTAGAAGAGTCTTGTCTGAGGAGCTAAATCCCCATTTCTTCACCTTCCACCTACTGGGGCTGGCCAAAAGTGTTTGGTTGCCAGCTGACTTGTTGAGTGTGACCAAGGATAAATCAGCTAATATTGGGATTTGCTGGGACTAGTTGTGTGGCTGATGAGATGATTCTGCTTTATACCTACCTGCTAATGCTGGCTCTTGCTTGAGAAACCCAAAGCTCTGTCTCTCTCAGACAGCATTTATCTCTTTCCTTCAGAAGCAGGTAGAAAGCTTACTGCAAAACTGGCATCCCAAATGTAACAAGTTACAGCTACAAGCCTGAGGCTGCAAACATTGTTCTTGCATCAAAGTTAATTATTTTAAGGCATTTCAGTTTCAAAAATCACATGGTAGCCTGAGAGTTGAACAATCAGAACTTCACGTGATTGCAGTGGAGACCTGGTGGTTTTATGCTACCTTTTGCTCCCATAGTCTAGATAGAGCCATAATGAAATAAAAGGCAACATCCAGCACCAAAATGTGGATTTAAAAAAATCCAGTAAATTTTTAAGTTCAGCTCCCAAATGGAGATGGTGTATGTCACAAGTCCTACATCCAATTACACTCATGCACCTTTGTTTAACACTAATGCAGAATACTGTCTTGCTGCATCTTTTTACAGCCCCTTGAATTTACTGTGTATTATTATAGATCTAGATTTGTAGAGGGCATCATGTATTAAACCATCACTGTATTATTGTAACGGTATCAGGATTGCTATAGTCAAAAGCTCAAAGCTGTTCAGCCTCAGCACACAAAGATCAGTGAGATTATCTGTGTGCTGGAGCCTTCTGTGGGCTCTGCCAACACCAAAGAGTTCTTGGAGCAGATAGGCATTTTCCCAAAAGGCAGCAGAAAATATAAGCAACTTCAGTATTTTGCTGTCTGACAATACTAACAACCCGACAAGTAAAAAGCAGTGTGTTAGACACTCTAGTACTATCATCATGCCCATCTCCCATGTTGTACTGGGAAATTCTGAGTCCCACCAAGCAGGTTTGCAATACAATTCCATTTTGCCTGTCCTGCTGGGTCTCAAGTGCAATCGGCACTCCCCGCTTCTACCTTCCACAGGTGAAGAGATAAAGTAGTGCTGTTCCCTGCAGCTGCATTGCTGTCCCTTTGCCTCTCCTCAGACTTGCCGACTGAAAAACTGGAACGCAGCTTAGTCCATCCACAGTGAGCCTGCAGGACGGAGACGGTTATGAACACAAATCAAACCAAAGAAAGAGACAGCCGTCTCCGGCACTGCTGGTACCCACTGAGGTAAACTGGTCTGAGACTAGGGCTTAGCTGGACTAAAACATATTGTGCAATCATTTTATACTGTGGGTCTGACTAAGTAAGAAGTCAAAGGTGTTTTGTTTTGCTTTCATGCTTTATTTCTAAGTACGTTCAAGATCGTAAGACACTTGGACACCGTTGTGATACCAAAGAGCGCTCAGCCTTGTACTGTTTGAGCACTGCACTGTCTTGAACGCAATCACCCACAGCTGACGCTCTACTGGGGTACTCTTATTAACCTTTCACTGATGGGGAACTGAGGTACAAAGATTCAGAACAAGAGCAACAAAGGTACTTGAGTGAAAGAGTACTGAGCTTCTTTATGAATAGCTGGGGAACGCAAAAGGCTAAGTTATGACCATATACACTGTGCGTGTGAAAACGGGGAGAGACAAACCCAAGCAGATGAGCTGCTAAGCTAGTTACTCTGTGTGTGGTTGAAAGATGGTGATTTATTGACCTGTACTCTCCCCTCTGCACTTGAGCAGGTATGTTATCTCTGTGTACCAGGGATTTCCTCTTTTGTTGATGTTGTTGCTAAAAATGGGTGAAAGAAGAAAAGTTGATGGTGCTTTCTTTTATGGAATAACATAACAGGACTTTTCTGTGGAAAACCTAGGTAACCACGCTCCGTCTTTCGACACCCAAACAAGGCCTAATTCCCACTTCCGGTGGCTGTGTTTTTGTGGATTTGGCTGCAAGGGTCTTGCCCAAAATTGTACCAATCATCAGCAATGAAAGAAGCATCTCAAACGCAGTTAGATTTGTGCCATAGTTATTGAGGCATTCCTCTTGTGTCCACTTGGACCAAGTCATGTATATTTAAAACAAGCTTTCTAAATTATCTCGCACTTTCATATCCTGATTTAGACTTGAAACCTTTCTTGTAGTTTTTCTATACCAAGAAAAACTGTGCCACCTGGCCAACCTAACGAGGGAAGAATTTGTCTATGATATGTAAGACAGCACAGAAGGGGGCAGGGAAGAATCTTAGGAGAAAAGAACACGAAATTCAAATTAGGCTGAAGAAGGCAAAGATTTCCAATAGAGAAACTAACAAGTTTGCCTAAGGTAACAGGGAGGTATGGCAAACCAGGTCTTCCAAACTGAAATAAATTCAGTTTTCTTCACTTAAAACTCCAGCCTACAGTCTCTGATTAACTTCTTGTCAACATAGCACGGGCTTCTTGACAATGCTGCTCTTGTTTAGGTTTGTCTCCTCCTCCTGGCTCATACAAAGTCCAAAATAACTTTATTAATCTGATCAGGACGGGATTCAAAGTTCTGACAGCATTGTTATTCTTTATCTTCTTTCAGTCCAGCTAGGTATACATTTCTCTCAGAAAGAAAGCTGAAGATCTGCTTCATTCATTGCCTTTCATGGAAACGATCAAAGTTGTCTCATCACTATGGGAAAAGTCACACAAGAGCATACAGGTAACAGCCCTGTGGCTGCTTCTGCAGTACTGCATTCACCGTTAAATGACCCAGAGATTTACTAGAGTAGCAGGCACGTGAAGGTCTCCAAAATGCATCCATGTTAAAAATAAGACGTGGACTTTGCCATGACAATTAACATGCAGTAACATTTTAGAATTGGTAACAGAGTGTTAAACTTCTGGAAATTAAAAAGTAGGCTAACAAATAAGCAATACTCCCTGCATCATAGTTTTACCATGTTACCTAGCACCTGAGACCAAGACTGTAAAACCATCCTTTGAAAAAGGCTGTGCTCTGTGCAAAGGCATATAGGTAGGAGTGATATAAAGTACCGGCTCATTTCGCTACCTCTGAACTGTACAACGTACGTTTAATCCCATGAAAACCACCTTGTCCACTGTTACAAATTATCAAACAGAATCTGGAAATTATAGCTGGAAAGGTGTATGCAACTAATGAGTAACTATTACACTGTTATTACATTGTGCATTTCTAATGCACATAAATACAGCGAGACTCCAAAATAGCGACCCTAGTATCTCTGTTGTATAGTAACGTTTCCCCTAATACTGTTGCTCATGCAGCCTGCCTTTTTACTGTAATAACTTCAATTTTAAAAATACCCTTTTAAAACTGCCCTACAAGGTAGACTGACACATCTTTCATGATACAAAAAGATCTGGATATAAAAGATGAGGTTTCATTTCCATAATTTAGAAGACCATGAAAGCAAAGCAGAAGTAATACTGAGACAATTGCTTGCTGAATGACTGACCTAAGGCAAGAGGACCTGGGATCTTCCTAGCTTCAGGCAATGGAAGTACCACCTGTTTCAGAAAGACCATCCCCAGCAAACTGAAAAGCGACAGAATTCATTCTGAAAAGGTGCCACTAAAAAAAGTAATTTCTGGTCTGCGTAAAGGGCTTACAAATGCATAAAATTTAGAGGAAGCACCTTCATTTACTGATGAGCTGCTGAAACGATGCAATGTTGAGAAGTATGCCATTATTTGGTGTTTTTACATTGAACCCCACGTCTGAGTTTATCCAGTTTACTACTCAAAGAAGCCAACCTTGTTCGCTGCTGAAGATGAAAACACTTTGAAAACGCAGCGACAGAAATTTAAAAAGTTACAAAATAGCATAGAATGAATTTGCCAAGAACTTTAAAATATAGTGTTTGGGGAGTTACTCGTTATCTGTGGTTGATAATCTTTAGAAGAGTTCAACTCAACAGGAACTGGCTCTCAGTCGACTATTTTTAAATGAGAACTTGATCTGGATACTGAGAAAACAATTGGATAATACATCTTCCTACTTTTTCTGGTAGACCTGAATGTCAAAGACATTCATTTCAGACGCTGCATTTTGCACTCTTTGGTATGAACGCCTCTCGTTATTTTGACATAGGTAACGGTCAAGTTTGTTTTTCACGGGAACTACAGTAACTGTAGTAAAAACATTCAGGAGACATCTAGTAACGTTAGGTTATCCTCCACAAACATACCAAAAGACTTACGCAGAAAGCGGTAGAACAGTAGTAAAGTTTGTTGATAGCAATTTTCCAGTCATTAAATTCCACATCTATCTTTAATTTGTAGACCAATAAAGGCAATTCCTAGCACGAACGTGATCATAGACAGACGTTACTGATTTGGTGCAAGAGACAAGGAAGATGATGACAGTTGTTTCCCAGGGCTCTGGATGGATGAGGGAGGGGGTTTGCACAGTGCAAAGATGGCACCGAAAGCGAGGCTGTGCCCACACTTCAAGCCAGGACTGCCGTGCACGGGTGTGCTCGCGTTGCCATCTGGAGTAACAGCAAAGATGTTGAGGGCTGCTTTACCTCATTGAGTGGCACAGGCTGAACAGCATCTCTACTTTCCATGAACTACCAAGATTAAAGCCAGCTCAGGTACGACTGAACCACCGCTTTGCTGAGACTCATCATTGAAAGTATCTTTGAACGCTAGTTGTGCCAAATTCTTCTTCCTTCCTGGAAGAGCGCAGGAGAGGACGTGTACCTTAACATTTCTGTTTAGCCTCCCTTCCCCTGTTCTACCAGACTCCTAAAGATGCCACATTTAACCTTATCTATTTTACACTTACTTCTGAGGCAAACCATTTTTTATTTAAACAGTGTAAAGTAGGAGGACATTTCAGCAAAGAATATCTTGGTAAAGAAATTGTCTTAAACTATAACCAGGTTTCATCACATAAATATTAATGAAAATGTTAAAACACCATAATCTACTACTTCTCCAAAGCATGTTTCTCACTAGATTGATAGTAGGTAGGGTGGCGGATTTGCCATCTTCATTTTCTGTAGCAACCAGAAGCCCCACCCCAAACCAGTATGTTAGCTTTACTACAAAGTAGTACTCCTCCTTCTTTACTCTAAAGAATTGTAACAGCGATGCTTACAGAAGTACAATAACATCAGAATCACTTGCTCATCTTTATAAAATATTTAAATTGGTGCATCCACAAATCTCTATTCAAAATGTGTATTGCATGATTACAGTATGTAACGCATACTTGCTTCATTTACAGTTACAGACAACAACAACAGCATATGCAATTATAAACTGTTAAGCAAAAAAAATACCCTGGTAGTCAGATGCTCATGAAAATTTAAGCCTCTTCGACAACTAACATCTTTCATAACACTGCTAAAAGCATTAATGAAAATTGAAGTGTGAAAAATGTACATTCTTTATTCTGCTGTTTAGATACAGAATAAAATGAAACTTTTTCAGAAAATAAAACTATAGCTACAGCTTTGAGAGCTGTCAGTTTGCTTTTGAGGATAAAGTACATGCACTTTTTCCAGTTAATTTATTGCACATAATGTACAGTCATAAATGGTGTTCTATTTACATGTGTTTTGGCAATGTCCATGTTTGTTTTTCCCCTCAGAATACATTATTTTGCACAAACAAAACCTTAAAGTGTTTCACACAAACTGCCATAATACAAGTCAAAGCATATATGTATATATGTTGTTTAGTTGTTGCTGTTTTTTCAGTCAATTCTTCTAAGAGTTTCAGATCTCAGTTAATTTTTGCCTTGGGAGGCAGAGTCCTCCCAGTTAGTCTGTTGTCAAAGACGGACATCCGAACTGCTGGCACCAAGAAACTAGCACTGCAGCCTGCTGCGCCCAACACCCACCTCCTACGCAGAACCGTACCACCTGCAATTAGCGCGCAGGCACATAGAAGGACGAGCATTGTACTTTTGTTAACCAGTTTGATTCAACATTGATTACCATGTGTCAGCGTTATGGCTCACGTGTTACTCGGACAGCGTCCCATTAATAGTGTTTTAGAAAAATGTATCAAATATATTAAAAACAAAATAGAAATTCCAATAACAATTACGTACTTTTCACCCTAGGAATGTGTTACTGATTCCGTTCTGTACAACGTGCTATTTATGACTGCTGTTTTTACCCAGACACAAGGAATTAAGTTTTGTATACTCGTAAGTATGTTTCCTCCGAGTGAAAGTAATTTCTTAATGGATGGCAAAACGCTTCAATATTTTGCTGCATTTTCAGGGCAGAAAACCTTCTAGTGGTCCCCCTCAAAGAGTACAATCTGGGAATAAACCATTCGTTACATGCAGATTTGTATGTACTTTTTAAAGGCATGTTCAAATCAAACATCAGAATTGTCAGTTTACACTGAATGCATGTTCATTAAAAGCATTTGAGAGATGGTCCTGAACACTCTTCATAGAATCTGTTCTGGATTGACAACACCAAAAACGATACTCTCTGAGAAACGCAATTTTTTGTACTTTGGTACAACAGTCCACTTTTAAGAAGCAACTCACATTGCTCAGATTTTACTTTGAACAGGCTCTATGATGTTTTAGTTTCTATTTTGGCCTACTAAAAAAAAAAAAAAAAAAAAATAGGTTTACCCTAAGATAAATCCTTTTACTGGATGGAACAGCAACTCTCTAATTGACTTGAACATACGATCTTTCCAGTGTTAGGACAATTTAACCCTAGAATAATAATAAAGAAAATTAACAACCTAGCTTCAGCGATGTAGCAATACTGAAGCCATCCTCAGTTCTAAAAATAGCCTGTTTCTTTCCTATAAGCAGGTGAAGTATAAAATAGTTAAATTTTTAGCCAGGCACTTAGGTCAACTGAGAAATGCATTTGGTGGATGGACAACAATAATCAGTATAAAATTTCAATTTTAGAGTTTTCTTTTCTTCGCTGTCCTTCAGCTTTAAAGTACTTCAAAACTTACAGCAACTTTCACTACTGCATATACTCAAGAATGAGATGAAAATGCACTGTGGACGAAGTATGACAGTAGTTCATATCTAATAAAAATGCTAAATAATAAAAATATTA
Organism: Phalacrocorax aristotelis; assembly: GCF_949628215.1. Classification (NCBI taxonomy): domain Eukaryota; kingdom Metazoa; phylum Chordata; class Aves; order Suliformes; family Phalacrocoracidae; genus Phalacrocorax; species Phalacrocorax aristotelis. The sequence goes on along the minus strand of NC_134278.1, from coordinate 76,773,755 downwards.
CAGAAAAGGAGTAGTTCAGGAATAGAAGTATCCTTCAATATAACATACTAATCTTTTGTCCCATCTGAATAGTTGCACCTGAACTGGAGAGAGTACTTCACCGAGTTTAAAAGTGGGCCTCTGATAAAATTCTTTAGGAATATAAATTATTGGCTCTGAAACAACACTTGTGCCATTATTCAATCAAAAGATCCTGACGTTATCTCTTGTAAATGGCTAATTTTATTATCTGCCTGTGGCCAACTTTTAGGATAATAACATATTAATGATCTGTTAAATTAAAAACATTTCTGTACAAGTGAAACTATTCTAAATGCATTGATATTTCAGCTGTACTTACACAATTTTGTAAAACAAAGAGCTACATGTCATAAAAAAACACCTTACAAATATCTTAATCAGAGCTAGACTATTTTTCCTCCATAAAATAAAGATGCATTCTATTTTAATTACTACCAATACTGTGAGAACTTTTAAAATTACAGTTTTATATCGCACGGATGTCAAGATACGTAGTTTGAAACATCATAAATTAAAGGAGGCATTTGAACAGATGCAAAGACTCATCTGAATTTTTGCTATCTACAGGAAAAAACTGGGCTTTCACAAGAACTACTGATATCTGAAGAGCGATGTATATCGAGGATCTCCCTTGACATTAGCTGTAATTACTGTCCACTTAAGATTACAAATCTAGGAGGGCAACCCAGGATATGTAAAGGAGCCTCAGGGCAGCAGAAGCTTTAAGAGAAACGTTTGTGGAAAAATATTTGCATAGATGTACATTTAAACCAGCATTTTCACCATTTCAGTTCCCTGCATTCATGTTGCTACAGTCATCCACAGGGATAAAGACCACATAAAGGCAGCCCTGGAATCTGAAATGGCCATTGCTTGGTAATTTAGTGAAAGGTGTATTTTTGCACTTTCTGCAGTCATTAGGAAATGATCCAGTTTGACCTTTGGCTTACAGAAATTGTACTCCCCTGAGCTAGGCAATACTGACAGACTATAGCAGAAGTACAAAGACCACAAAAAGTTACTTAAAAATAGTGTGGCATGAAGAAAAGAAGGCACTTTCGCCAAGGAAAACCCCCAGATTTTGCATTTCAATGTATGGTAATTATATATATATATATAAGTATTTTGTGCTTAGAAACATCACGTGATGCAACAGTGAATTAGGTGCCAAAACCACCACATCACAAATTACTACGAGATTAACTGCAACCTCTGAATGGTTCAACAAAGAATCAAACTGGTTTCTGTACACTGTCACGGTTTACCAATACACTGGCATCTTTGCTCTTTTGCTGTGAGCTGACAGTAATTATTTTAGAGAAAGGAAAAGAAAGTGTGGAATTAGTAACGCAGATGCTGAAAGGCAAGTGGCAAGACTCTACAAGAAGAATGCCTCAAAAAAAATGCTACTTTGTTCCCATTTCTACTGGCACCTATTCCCCAAGGTAAAAGGCCAGAATGACCAAAGCCAACTTAACAGTAGTGTGCAGAATGTCAGCTGACAAACAACATAAAAACAAGTCACGTTGTGTTATCTGTGGTCACGTTCTTCAGGGTTAGTCCAGTAACTCAAGACTTTACATTCTTCCGTCTTTATTTGTTTATTTTAATTAAACATGTAATGGTTAATAAACAGACATAGTCCAGAGTTAGTAGGTTGGTATTATAACATTTATTAAAATAATGCTATGGGTTAATAGAAACAGCAAAGAACCAAAGAATTAAAATGCAAGCTATGTAAAAACCCAACTAAAACCCAAATATGTCTAATGTATTCATCCAGTAGCTAACTAAAAGCCCAAGAAAGACAACACTTCCAATATAATAAAGTACTGCAAAACAATTGGCAATTTTTCAGTTATCAAAATTGTGGGTTTTGCATTTTGTATCCTTTTTTCTCAATCAGGAAAAAAATTCTTTTGAATGTTATATAACATACATATAAAACAAGATAGAAAAATACATTATAAACTTGTAACAATGGCTGTAAATACATTATCTTACATGTTTCTCATAGGCAATAGGTTGGTTATGGTACATACATAGCATGAAACTACTAAGATAATAAAGAATAGACAAATACATGTCATCTGTACGGTTACATACAAGCGACACTCCCATCTACCCACTCTAAAAAAATTACATAATACTGTCAGAAAGAAGTCTTAAAACTACGTATTTTAATAAAGAAAAAGTCATTAAAGAATGATAATACTGAGAACCAAGGCATTCAGAGATTTCAAAAGTCATGCTTTTTTTTTTTTTAAGTTGATCCAAAATTTTGTCAACTAAGTTTTCAGAAGTTTGTTCAGAGCAAACGTTACTTTCACATGTCACACATCTATTTCATACACTTCCCCCCTCCCCCTGCCCAGTAAAAGACCTTTGATAAACATCTAAAATGTCCAGGTTTTATCATAGTTGAGATGAAACTGGATCAAATACTGGTATTGTTTTAGCAAATCTCTCTTCAAATGTTCGAGTGTCGCAAGTTTATTCAACCAACCAACCAAAATAAAATCAAAATGGCACAGCATATACTGTAAGTAAAATCAACACAACTGTATGTGTAACAGGAAGACAAAGCCGGTGGCACGATAAACAAAAAGCTAGCTGAATATGAAAGGATGAATGTCTATTGCATAGTAAATAAACTGATAATTATTTCCAGGTGAGACAAGATGTTAGATGAGGTCACCATGCAGGTGCTTAAAAATGTAAGCCCTCTTAGCTTACTATTGACCTTTCATTTGGAAGCTGTGAAGATTTGCAGGAGGAGAATAAGTTGACAAGAGGGGAATAAAGTTATCACCTGATATTTGCCAAGTTTAGTACTGAGCCCCACACAAAGTAATACTAAATGTTTTCAGAATTAAATACTGTGCGTTCAGCAGCTTCAGCTCTTGCAATTGCCCAGCTAGAAGAATCCCATGTGGAAATAAAGGTTAAATATAAAGTGTAGCTGGACTTAAACAATTAGCTGATGCCCCTCTCCTGCTTATCTTACATAGAAAAGCTAGCAGGAAGATCTAACAACAGTCAAAGAAGAGCTGCAAAATAAATAACTCGCATGCTGTTTGCCACTGCAGGAGCTGCTTGTGAAAACCGGGGACACGCTCAGACTGTAACTGAAAACTAGCTAAGCGCTTTCCATTTCATTATCCACAGAACATGAATTTTCTGGCTGACGCCGAAGCCTACTGTATTTGATGTATATTTATTCCAACCAAAATCAAGGAAACTCTTCTCCATCCCTGAACAAAAACGACATACTTCCAACTCTACAAACATTTGTCAGCTAATAGTCTCATTTTAGCATGAGACAGTCTGTATCACAGAACCCTTTGGTTTACATTGCACTAGTACAGCATTTGCTATGATTTAAAAAGTAGAGTGGCTGAAGTAATGATGGGCTGGTTTGACAAAAACTTAGCAAATATTTTATGTAATGAGATTTTGGCAAAGTCACATCACACTAGTATGGCAAAAATCAGGTAATTAATATGGTCAACTCATCATTTGTCTTTCCTCACAGCTTCTTTCACATACTGGGCGACTGAGTGGCATGCAGTAACTTGTCTGAGGGAGAAGCTGATTATACAAGACATTTGACTAAATGACCATGAAGAAAATAAGGCACTTCCTTTTCTTTAGACTTATTCCAATACTTAAAAAATAAAAAAGAAAGACTAAAAGGCTCTTTTGGTCTTTTGTTTCTTGACAACCACCAGAAAAAATCATTTAATGAAATAAAGGGTTTCTTTGTTCTTTTTTTCTTTTTTTATAACACTTGAAAGTATAAAATGCTACATTTCCAAAAATATAATTTTTTTCTGCACCAGCACCCTTGTATAGTAAAAGTATCTACTTTTTTGTTCATTTTGTTTCAATGCACTACACTTTATCTACAATTTCATTACATGTATACAGCAAATAGGCAAGCATGGCTTTTACATCCTTAATGAATTTTTTCTATACAGGGAGGTTTAAAAAAAATATTTGAACAGTTTGCCCAGTAATGTGACACATAATGCATGTACCTTGTTCTCATGTAATCTTCCGAGGAGATTAAAATATGGTTAAAATAATTTAAACTCAGATTTTGCTTTAATAGTGTTGCTGTTTGTTCTCTGTATTAATGTAGTCCTGAAAAGTCATTGTAATCTGCATTTCATGGCACACTTTCCTTTAAAACGTCCAATTTGGGAGGCAATAGAAAAAAGGGTGCAATGTCTGCCCTTCGAGGGCACCGGTAGTGACTAAACAGCGTATCAAATTTTGAGTACTTTTTGGAATCCCTTCCCCAATGACATCCCTGACCAAAGGTTCATGCATGATGCATCATCACACAGTACATTCAGAGAGAGCTTTGACTTTTTTTTTTTAACTTTTTTTTTTTTTTTTTTTTGAGAAGAAAAATATTCCTAGAAGTCTCTCACAGTAACTGCCTCTGTCATCGGGTAGTTAAGGGACATCTGTCTCCATCTCGTGCGAGGCCTCCTTACCGTTCGCTTGGGGCAGGACACTAGAGGATGATCAGTGCGGAGGGATGAGTTGGACCTTATTGCTTTACTACTATTCAGTGCAGGTTCTAGAACCACTTTCACCCAAACAGGAGAACAACAAAAAGCGGAGTTGGAGGACAACAATTTCTTTGTCTGTTTTGTTAGATGGTAAGACGAACGGACAAGTGCCCCAGCTCGCTGCACTGAAGACAGGCAAGCAAAGGCGTTTACCAGTTAACTGATCAGCAGGCAGGCATGGTCAGGTCATCATTGGGTGAAGAGTTCAGAGGTCAGAAGGTCATAGGTTAGTTGCCGGTGGCGGCTGGGTGGTTAGAAACAAAAAAAAAAACCAAAACAAAAAAAAGAAAGAAAAGATAGAGAAGAGATTAGTTCCAGCTAGTGACGGCTTAATGACAACATGAAAACTAATCACAACTAATAACAAAACCAAGCATGTTTAATTCTGACATACTGATCGACACCATCTACAGAATGCAATAAAATCATGACAGCCCTCCATCATGATTTGGACACGTGAAGGAGAAGCCCGCTCCCACAAAACCGGTTAACAGGAGAAATAGAGATAAAATACAACTAACGACTAATGGTTAGTAGCAGTCGATGAAGGAAATTGGAAAACAAAAAAAACAATGAACAGTTTTGGAACTGGGTAGAAGATTTCTGGAACAACAGTCAGTGCACAGCATCAGTATCTGACTGCTATTAAGCATTAGTACCTCCCCAGGTGCAAGCATTAAAGCAACTATTAATGATGGATGTGATTATTAATAACTGGTTGTTAAAAGAATGGAGTCATCTAAAGAATTCTGGACTTAGAGAAACAATTTGGTTCAACAAACTATGGGCCAAACAAAGGGTTTTTGTTCAATAAATTTTTTATTGCCTTTCATTTATTCTATTTACAAACAACATGGAATTTCTTGGCCTCATGATACAAAGCAATACTAAACTGTAGTCTAGCAACATAGGCATCATCGTGGGAACCAGGAAAACGCTCAGCCTGCTACTTGAGCCAGCATTTTCCTGTTCAAAATACTATTTTACACATATAGGACACTTATAAAATGCACTTGCATGTAAACACTGTAGAAGTCCTGCCATTTTAAAGTCTATACTTAAAAAGCTCTAAGTACATCAAAAAATAGAGAAAATATCTAATTGGTACTAATAAGGCATTTTAAAACTACAAACAGCTCTCTTTATTCATTTTCAAAGCTAATACTCTGCAAATACAATAAAATCTGACATTTCATATACATTCCTGCTTTATATTTTTATATTTTAAAAGAAGCCACCTGTAAATACTATTTTCTTTTGCAAAAAAAAAAAACCAAAACAAAAAAGAAACAAAAAACCAACCCCCAAAAAATCCCAAAAACACAAAACAAAAGAAAAAATAAAACCCCTAAACACAAACAAATTACAGTAAAACATAAAAAAGTTCTCAAGTGGAAAGTTATCATTCCCAATGTTCTTGAGCTGTTCCTTCTTTAATCATTCTCTCACATTCTCCTTCACCAAACTTGGTCCACTTAACAGTAGTCTGATTTTTTTTTTAATATATTTTTTTAAGACTTGTTCAACAGCTTAATTATAGCTAATAAATTCTGAGGTTGATAAAGTTTTTGTACTGTTGCCATTTTGACTAAGGCAGAGGAGATGAAAGTGAGAAAGGTATTCAGTGCAAAGTCAGATTTGTGCCATTACATAAAATGAAGTCCAGTAGGTGTAATATTCACAGATAGCATAGTTTTAGCAATCTTTCTCGTGGGCTGATTTACTTTCACATAATAAAAATGGCCTATCATTTAGGATACAGTTCATAACACTACAAAAAAAGTACTACTGTAACATAAATGAGACCACATGCTCCCTGATTTTTTTCAGAATCATGCTAAGTGGGATTTGTTTAAATTAAAATGTCTGTTCCAAAAATAAGCAAAAATAAAAATAAATATTTTATGTGGCACAATCTCACCACTTTACAGGTATACTAGAAACACAGACTCTTAAAGCATTTTGATACTGATTACAATTTTGATTAAATGGTATTAAAATTTATACATAAATTATATGACAGTTGGTTTGGATAAAACATTCAAGAAAATTCTCAGCATTAATATTTCTTGTGGAGTTTATAATCAAAGCAAGCTACCTTTAAAAAATGCCAGTACACCTGTGATACGTCCTCTGCCAAGTCTCTGGCCTTCTACAGTACACACAGGTTTGTCAACTGTGCAACACCATTTACAGTTTATTACAATTAAATCAGTCAGTCTCTCTGTTATATGCATCAAATTCATTTTTGTAATATTTATAAACTGGGGTTTTATTCGGAGTTAAAATGAGCTATATTTTTTAACCCTTCACCAATTCTAAATGCTTAGTTGTAAGAGTAAAACATTTACACATTTGGGGATTCTTGCTTTAAATGCAGTGCTTATTTCTAAAAAAAAATACTATGCAAAGAATAAAAACTTACTTAAAAAGTGAATGCAGTAGTACTAAAAGACATCTGAAAGTTGATTTTAGAATTTTAAAAAAACTTTAGACCCAATGAATGCAAATATAGATTTAGTGACACTTAACTATATAACAGAAAGCTTCTGCATTAGAAAAAAAAGCATTTCGGTTTGCTGACATTGTTTTTCACGGCTATAGCTACAGAATTGTATTGGTGACAGAACAATCAAAGGTGAATATGGTAAATACTGACAATATTTTAATTCTATAACATAATATTAACACATTAAAAGGAACTTTTATTGCTGAACAAAGTTCTCTTCAAAACCTTTTGTGAAATTTAAATATGTGCAGTGATAATCTAGGATTTCAAATTCAAAATACAATGAAGTACAGTTGTAAAATTAACTCTGTGTAAGTTTCTTAAAACACACTGGGATTATTTAGGTAAGACTTTAAAATAACATTCTCCTGAAATATCAGCATGGTTTTCATGCCAAAAGAGAGGTATGCATAACTTATTCCACAGGAGATAAGCATGTGTATTTATTTATTTACTTAAGACAGTGGGCTTTCAATATGGCTAGATACGAACACTGAATTATCAGAAAGTGGCACTATTTTAAAAGAAGGTGAAATTATACCAATTATTAATTTCAATTACTTACACGTGTCCCAGATGAAACACTACAATGATGAACTTAAACTACAAATTGGTATTCCTGCCACCCTCCACCTCCTATGCTTTATCAGTGTATTTCCTAGTTGTCTCAGGCAAATATCTAATTAAACAAAAAGGTAGTCTCACCTGTCACCTGAAACTACCACTGCAGATCAGGAAAGACCATTAGCAAAAACTGATTTTTGCCACATCCTGTCAAACTTTCAATGAACCAAATCCTGACCACTCATTACTCTTGACAGAGATGGGAATAGTAAAAAGATTAAAACCTTTTTTCCCTTTTCTTTTTTTTTTTTTTGTAAACATGGGCTATAACCTTGTTCTGTTGCCCACTGAAGAGTTCTCAAGAAATGAGAACAAGCCAATGGACTGTAAATAGTGTGCGGTGATGTAAAAGAAGCAATCTTCTTGAAAACTTAAGTAGTGTCTTGTTATCAGCTTTACACTTTCTGTAAAGCATAAGATCCTTACAGACGGAAGATAAAAGCATTACATAAACCCAGCATATCCAGGAGGGCCATTTTTACCGTATTGACTGAAATCTGTATTGTTTCTTGTAGTTAATCTATGGGAGGTTGTGAGAAGTGAAGTGTAGACAATGCTAGAAGATGTCAGATCTGCCACCTGAATTTGACTTTTGAATATTACAATATCATGGAAGCCTGCACAACACTGATTTTGATGAGAGCAGAATAATAATACTTGGCACATAATGCTTTGCATCCTCAAAGCCCTGTACAAAACAAGAACCCCCACAACACCCCTGTGAGGTAGGGAAGTATTATTATCCTTATTTTACAGATGGGAAAACATACACAGAGAGATTAAATGACTTGCCGAAACCCAGAGTGAGTCAGCAGCAGGGATCGGATAAGAATTCAGCCCACACATTGCTTCCTAGCCAATGTCAATAAACCGAAAATATCACTTTTCTCAATAAGCTTAAATACTTCATTCAGGGGTCCAAAGGCATTACACTTGAGGAACAGGAGAAAAATGAAGATTTATGTTCCATTCAAGGGTTAAAGAGAGATGCCCAAATATTGGATGTCATCTCACCGACAGGACTTCAAAAGTTGCTTCTCCTTCAGGGTACACATTTTAGCAGCAAAAGGCAAATACCAAGAAATAGATTTTGGCAAAAAACCAAAACACCTTCCCCTCCCCCAGCCTTAGTAATTCAAACTCAAACAACTTTTGAAGTATTATCTTCACAGCCCTTACCTTTCTGAATTCAGTCAGGTATCTGAGAACATGCATCCTCCTTATAATATACAGTACAGTGGCTCAAAAGTTTATTGGAAAAAAAGGAATCTAAATCTTCAGATTTCTCCAGACACAGACAGGAGGCATTTATTCCTTTACTTCTTTCTCATTAAGCAACCATCCATTCATTTTATTTTGCAACACCAATCTGATATTTCCACACCAATTAAAAGAACAAATTGGGGGGAGGCAAGGGGGGGAACACAACCAAATCAATTATTGCAGCACTGAATTCATAGTGTTTTCTGATGCAGATGGAGCTTTAAATAGTTTTTAAAAGGGAATCAGTTATAGCCCTTATATAAAATAGATCACGAAGGTTATGTATTTAACTGAGCTGGGAAAGCCAAGATTTACAAAATGTTTTTAAAACTGCAAGTATTCCCAAAGCTCTAAAATATTAACTATTCAGATTTTTGAGGAAAAAATGAATGGGTCGAAATATGGTATTTGGTTAACCAGCTGTGGTGTTGCAAATCTCATGTACACTCAAAGCACTTCTTACAAACAAGAACTGCAGAACTAAACTAACCTCGGTCTGCGGTCACAATCCTTTGGTAAGGATGGACACGCATATCGTGCCTTCGAACTTTAGTAGCCACCGCACCTAGTTAAATTGCAATTACCAAGACAAAGTTAGAAAACATTCAAAGAAAACATTAACAGCAGGTTTATCAAAATGGATTTAAATGATCATTAACTACAAAAGTTCATTTTAAGAAAAGCAACAAGTTAAGGCACAGTAGTTTCAAATCTTAAAAAGAAGTTTATCTGTGCAGATTAATATTGCATTTATTTTAAACATCCTGGCCTTAACCTGTTTAATCTATTCATTTACAATCCCAAAATTACAGTATTTCATGAAATCTATTAGACCCAAGCACATTTAAGCTTTACTAGTCACATATTCACTGAAGTGCCTTTCTTGCAGCAGGACTATTTTAAATAATGCCATCTTTTAATACTGACGATTATTTGCTAACCTTAAGATCACTTCCAGTTCTACCACAAAAAAAAGTTTTAAAGCAATTCTTCAAGCCTACAGATTGTGATTTTAAACTTTAAGTCAATAAGTATGAACTGCAATGAATTAGGTGATTAGTAAAGCAAACACTATATAGAACACTTAGCAGTCAGTATACCACTATACACTCATAAATTACAGCTACTCTGTAATAATAGGAGCTAATCCAAATTAATAGCACTATTTCATTTTAAATCTATGTGCAAAAAAGTGCAAGTAAGTCACTGACTGCTAGGCCAAGCTTTTTTCAAAGGCTGCTGAAACTAAGCATTTTTTAAAATTCAGATCTGATGAAGGATCAGTTAAGACCGTTCTTGAATTCTTAGCCTTTCGTTGGGAAAGCCATACCTGAAGATAAAAGGAAGGGAATTAAAAGTTAGTCACCAACTAAAATTTGATCCCAACACCAATAACCCCAAAAATACTAACAGGGGTGCATTTCTCTGCCATTTTTAACAGAATTATTTTAAGACATTTTAAAGGTCCACCACAAAAATGGACAAAATATAGCATAGTATTGATGAGAATGAGCGTATTATGAAATAAAACTTAATGAAAAACTCATTTAATTCAACTGACACTGTACAATGGCTCAGATAACAAAGCAGATGTATTAAGAGCTATTGATTCTATGCTACCTAAGTGAGGGTGTGTGGCTTTTTTTTTTTTTTTTTCACTCCCTCCCTTTTTCTTTTTTAAATAAGATTATTTGTTGAGATCTGTTCTGGGCAATACCCCTGTGCTCTCACAGCTAAGCCCAACAGTATGCAATGGTTTCAGATGCCATTTCAGGAGTAAGTTTCCCCTCCTCTCTCTTTATAGAAAGTCCTTCGAGAAATCAAAGTTCCCTGCATCATACTAAATTATTACTACGGAGTGGTGTATTTCCCTACTTGCTATTAACTGAATTCAGGAGAGGGATTTGCCACTAACCAGCAACTGATAGCTACTGCGACGACGCAGGTAACTGCCGCTTTACCCCAGGACATATTGAAAGTGAAGTCGCAGATTGGGGGTGGAGGAGCTGGGGAGAGCATTTACATGTTTGTGGGAAATTAATAAATGATGAAATTTTCATACGCTCATGGAGTTCTGGCTATGGGGTAACAGACACTAACTATAAGCTGCTCAAAGACAGACCCTACTGCATACTTTTGTCCTACGACAATTTTTAGTATTGATTCATTAATCCTGAAAGGCTGAAGTCTGAAATACATTTTCTTTTCCACTGTATAAAATGTAACGTGGGAGCACGCACACATACAGATAACTCAACAAGTATTTGTCATGTAAGTGAAACACTGATTTTTTTTTTTTGCAATACTTTCACCAAAATATTGACTTTGAACCTTATTGTGCAGTGTTCATTAGAGATATTTAGAATTTCTGTAAATCAATAACTGCCACTGAACAAACTGAGATCAAAGTCCTATAAAATCAACATTATGCAGCACCAAGGTCATATGCAATTCACAACAAGCTGAAGAGAAAAGATTATTTAGATTCTGTAGAGGGTAGGGAAGGAAGAAACTATTGAAACTGCTTGTTCCATATTGACCAGTTAACTGAATTGTCATGGCTGCTTTATCATTCTTGACTTTACACAGCAAGTCAATAGTTTGAAATATTAGGAATGATGGACATTTCAACCCAACCTATATTTAAAAAAAGCCATTAGTAAAGTTGCTAATTGTATCATCCTTTGGTCAGAACTTAGTTTGCTTTATATGCATTCACTGAAATTATATTCTGTTTACATAATTTAAAGCTTTCTGACACTGAGGAGAGATTTCAGTTATGTACTAAATAAATAAGCAAAAACTCCCACAAATGGAAAAAAGACCTTTCCATTCTTTCCAGTTTTGCTACTAAAAAGGTATATCAAAATAGGAAGTTCTCTCTTCCAAAGATTACTGGAAATTATGCTGAAGAGAGCACAAATAAATCTGGTGTTTATGAGAGCCCATATGATATATCATAGATGTCAACTTCTATTTGTTTTTTGATTGTTGGTGGGGTTTTTTGGTGTGTTTTTATTTTTCCCTTGCCTATGTACCCACCGTCTAGTGTCATACAAACATTAAGATTTTCTTTTCAGTAATCTTATTAATATACTGAACACATATTTAATAATGCAAAACATGTAAAATCTTTAAGAGTTACACCATTTGAGCAGTTTATTGCTTCAAGTATTTTCTTTGAGCCCCATGACCTCTACCCTTTCAAGTATCACAAAAGCATAAGCAATATATTTCTCCAGTCATCCACGTACAAAGATCTTACCTAATACACCACTAGGTTCAATAGGATACTCAAGGATTGATGTAGCTGGTGCCAGCGTGTAGGGGTATTCATATGGTGTGTAAATTAAACCAGCTTCGGGTCCAGGTGGAACTATTGCAGCGGTGGGATGAGGAGTTCCATTTGGCATGACAGCGGTTTGTATTTGTCTGATCAAAGGCATTATGGTAGGGCCAGCTGGCGTAGGAGTACGCAGGGCAGCTGGTGGGAGAACAGGCGCAGGCCCAGTAATAATCCTTGGAGCCTGGGCTGTTGCTGCAAGAGAAAAGGCAAGGGCTGCTACAGTAAGCAAAGAAATTCAGAGGAAAGTATGGAGATAGCAGTACAAAACGTGGAAAGAATGGGAAAAAAGGGGGAAAGTAGGAAAGAAGAAAAATAAAAGGAAATCATTAGTACATGCGCTGATCACACAGTGCCAAAGCACACCATTCAAATGCAAACAGCTTTCCATTTTCCAGTGTGATTAAGTATGAACATGCAAAATAAAAAAGCCATTGTAAAACAGTGAGGTAGATTTCTCAAACAGGTTATACAGCACAAAAGCTCCATTTAGACCACATTTCTTCATTTACGCTATCAAGACTGCATGAGACTGAGATGCATGCAGGAGATACAAGGAAAATACTGTCATAATCAAATACAGAGTACCAAATTCAGTGCAACTACAGAGTCCACAGATACTCAGTTATGCAGAGTTGCCATATGAGTCTATGGTTTTTATACTACTTAAAACCATATTTAAATACATACACAACTCTAGTTTCCAGGATCAGTGAAGTTAAAGATGACCTAGAAACACAACACATCTCCTCTCCTACCCTAGCATGAATAAAACAGAACTCAAAAGTGATTTCCATATCAAATTCCCCAATATAAAATACTTTCTTTGTATCAGAAGTTCACTATCGCCTTGCTTAAGTTAAATAAGAGGGGCTTTTTTTTTTTTTTTAAATGGTGTTAGTGCATTTCATTAAGTGTTGTTTGAAGCCTCTTGACACACAAGAGGAACAACTTCTTAAACACTAACGTATCAGCTGGTATCAATCTTAAAGGGTTATAAATTAATAGATTTGTATGCACTGCTGTTGATCTACGTTGATTTAATTAACTTACAGGTGGTCTGAAAAGAAATGTGGGGGAAGCATTTCAGACTTTAGACTTGTTTTTTTTAAAAAATATTTTTTTAAACAAAAGTGCCCAGCTTAATGTATAATTAAAAAACCCTCAAACATTTTCATTGCCTTTCTTAAATGGAAATAAACCAGTATTGCTTCTACATCTTCAAGTTTTCAGTAAAATCAAAACACAAGCAGTGAAACTGTCTTATTATCAAAAAGTTAATATTAGTGAGGAAATCTCTAGTAAAAAATATAAAAAAATTAATCCACCTTTCCACTTTAAACAGACCAATGGGAACAGATCAGACAAAGAAATAGTTCAACTTAATACGAAGGCTTCTATGCAACATTTTGCATCAATTTAAGCTAATTTGAAAGCTATTTTACTCATAAATTTGCAATAAATTAAAGACTAAAATATATTTTAAACTGATCTAGCTTTAAATATTACAGTGTTCACTAGGGCTGAAAGATTTACCACTACCATTGTAGTAGTAAAAGCCCTTGCTTATGTCTCTTTTCAAATCAGAATAATTACACTGGTGTAAGCACTCTCAAATTGACCTAACTGCATTCCAACCTTTAGACATATTCAACCCTGATATGGTAACTGTGTGGAGAAACAGATTTGCAAATATCAGTAGGCCCTTAGTGAAAAGGCTGATTTAAGTCTGCTTACATCTGACATCTGTATCACAGCTACAGCAAAAATTTACTTTGGAATAGTATCAGCAACTACATTTTCAGGAGCAGAAATTAGCTTTTCAACTGCATAAAATAATTTGTATCACACATAAAAGGTGTATGCTCTCATTAGTAGGTGTATGTAATTAATTTTCAAGCATAAACCTGTGCATACATGCGTTTACAAAAGCATTCTCACACAAATGTAATGGAAGAAATAAAAATGGCTCATTACATCACTGATCCCTGTGAACTCAGCTGTGAAATCAGTTGATGAATTGTTGGAAAAACGTAACATTGGGGGGACACATGCAAGCAAGATGAAAGGAAGGAGCACAATACAGAAAAATGTATTCACAGTATCCTGAACATCTGTAATGTTTTCAGATTAAATCTCTAAAAATAAAATTGAAAAGGAGTCCATTGTCCTTCATAGGTATTAAGGGAAAAAATTATTATAAAATAGAAAAATATGGCTTAAGGGTTGAATTTTTTAAAACCACGTATTTATAAATAGTTCAACCCAGACATGCTGTTTAAAAAAAGACAGGGCAGGGTGGGGAGAGCCCAAATAAAAAAACCCCAAAACTGACCTAACTTATCTCCAGAAGATCTTCTGCAATGGTTACCTACTGTTCTGCTGTTTTTTTACTGCCTTCCATTCTCCAACACAGTTGCTACCATACTTTTGCCAAAAAGTAGCTTTAGGAATCAAAACCTGCAAACGCAAATACAGCATTGTCCCTTGAGTTCATGACATGCTTACGTGATTTGATGTTGGCATCTCTGTAGGTGCCATTCAGAATTGCAAGCTCCATCAGCTGCATCTTTTTAAGGCTGTCTTCTCCTTCTGCCTGTGTGTGAAAAGATGGGAAGAAGGTAAGGCTTATTAGCTCGTTAGTGCACATGATCTAAGGGACCTTGAATAAAATGCACTCAAGTTTAACCAAGCTAAATACTTGCTTACAATTAGTCACACCAGTACACTTTGCCAACTTTCCCCTCAAATTAAGTGCAAGTTGCCTGTTCTTTATCATGACACAGTGTTGATAAATATCTTAAGGGTTTTGAAAAAGGCTCAACCCTATTTTTATAATTTGTGGTATAAGTGTAAGTTCTATTTAATAGAAATTGTTTAAACAATTTTTCTTACATTTTAGTAATGTTTTTATGTACTCCCAAAGGGATCTTAAAAAAAAAAAATTGTATTATTGGGCTAGAGGAAGAATAGACACCACAAATTTTAAGCAGCTTCAATTTATTGTAACTTGCTCCACTGTGGTTGATACTGAGTACTTGGGGGGTGGGGTGGGGTGGTGGCAAACAAAAAATTAACAAACTCAAACTTTGAGTAGCTTTCCAAACAGGACAAACTACTGCTGTATGGCAGAATTCATAATTCTGGCACATGTAGATGTATTCTGATTAGGATATAACTACTGTTTACAGAGTATACGTTGTTCTTGGTTTTGCTTCAATATAAATTATTTCCCTGAAGTTACCTACTCCATTGGTATCCTGCAGCTTGCATAAATATTACAGTATCAGTAAAAAAAAAAGCTCACTCTCAGTTACTAACAAAAATATTTCTAATTAGTACAATTTCAGTTCTAAGACCAGACATTTTGTGATCTGTCTTTTCAGAAATACTACCATTTGTTTGGTCTACATCCTATCAACTGGCAAACAAGATTATCATATAGGAAACCCAAAAGAGATTGTCAGTACTTTAATGTTAAGTTACCGCCTTGCTTCTTGTATTGAATGCCAGTGCTGAAATTCTCAGACAGATGGAAAAGAGGGCAGCTTCAGTGTCAGCTGCATTGCATTCCTCCTTTGCTAAACAGGATTTCTTATATTTTTACTTATCTTGTCTATTCACACAGTGTTTTCCGGCTATTTGGAGCAGCATTTTCCAAGTTAATGGGAACCTGGATAATGATATACTGTGCCATCCACTCTGAAAATCTTACAGTCTGATGCCAGAGAGAGTTGTTCACCTGTCTTAAACTACAACTCTTACAGATGGTTTGAACTTGGACTTTCAAGAACATGAGTGATTGAAAAAAACCAAAACCAGAATTAAAAGCCACAAAGAATAGCAATCACCACCAATAATAATAATAAAATTATATTAAATAACTTTGTCTCCTTTACAGCACTGCACTGGTCAAACAATCTCAAACTAGTTAATAGTTAATAGGTTTATCTACACAGTGTTCCAAATGTATAGGGAAATATTTTTACAGGCTAGTTTGCAGCAAAGTATTGTTATACATACTTTACTACCAAACTACAGAGAAATAATTTACTAAATTACAAGACAAAAAAGTTTTAAAATTGTATCTAAGTAAATATAGTACTTAGTGTGAGGTATGCCTAAGGACCACCACTCCTTGCAATGGGAAATTTTAACATCTGATTTTTATCAACAATTTAAAATCAACATGGTAAAATGGGTCAGCACTAAATTACTTTCAGATGTCAGAAATGAAAGTCCTAACTGAAATACTGAGGACTTGCATAAACACAAAGATTACACACAGTAACAATTTATGTTGTTGTTAAACATTCAGAATACACTGGAAGTTAGACAGTTTCTTAATATATTAAGTACTGTGTGACGGACCAAGCTAACACTAATATCAAAAAAGTAAATACACATTCAATTACCATTTTAACTACAAATTAATTGTAGAGTTAAGTACTGTACTACCCAGAAACCTCAGACACCATAGTCATTAAAATGAGACTATCTGGAATGTACAAATTATAGCATGCTTAGTATGATGTACTCAAAATAGACTTAGAATTTACATGTGAAAGTAGTTGTTGTTTTTTTTTTTTTTTTTTTTTTAAAGAAACTATTATTCCATTGCATCTTTTCTGGTAAATTACCTAGACAATCATGATGCAATAAAAACAAACCCAAGTCTATCTGCCTGTCCAGAGCTTAGAAATTATTGCAATTCTGCATATACCTTAACTGATCTATTTTAGCAATAAAGATTTTTTAACACACTGATTCCTCTTTTCCCCTCCCTCCATAATGGTTACACTTTGTTATTGGCTTTTTGCTTGGGTTCCTTTATTTATTTATTTGAAAGCGTGCAACAAAAAAAACCTCCTCACAATGTCAGCTTCATCTCCCATATAGTTCCATTAATGTTACTAAAATTGCTCGCTTCCTCCAAATAAGAGTTCAGGTGATTGATCTGACACCATTAATGAGTCTCAGTAAATGCTGAATCTACATTCCACTTGCTAGGATAATTTAAGTAACACTAATCCCTGATCTGCACCACAGTGAATATTTCCCAAATATAATTATTTATAGGATAATAATTTTAAGACAGAAAACATTTTTCCCTTCTGACATCCCCAAAAGGAGTTATAACAACTCTAAAGCAATAAAAGACAAAGTAATCATTCTTATTTTCGATCTTTAACATTTTCCTATAGGTCACTATGCTTCCTATGAGAAAAGATGTTGCAATTATCTAGGTTTTACAAAGTATGTTTACAAAAATAATAATGGCCTTCAACATACAAAGCAGACCAAGTCCTTAACTTTTATTTTTGAGATTTACTTCTTTGGAGTACAGCTCAGCAGTTGATAAACTTTTGTTCTTCTAAACAGACTCCAAAACAGTTCAAAACTTTTCCTTAAAGACTGTATCAGTGATAATTCACAGATGTGGACGTGCATTACTAGACATTAACATTGTCTGTCAACTTCTGGTATTTTGTTATTTTGTTCTTTCAAAGCATTTATTAGATAGAAAAAACCCAACACAAACAAAAAAAACCCACCCACTTTAAAAACATCTTTGATGCTGACCACAAAGGCATCATTCCGTCTCCTCCCAGAAGATGGCACTGTTTATTATACAATACTACCTCCTCGAGACATGGGTGCTGCCCCCTCACACACTAAACTCCCGCCGAGGCATGAGTCACAGAAGTGGTCAGAATCCTTCCAGATACTCTGTCATGTCCTTCATTCTCTGGTATCAAGCTCTCCGCCTGAACATCATTCACCAGTAGCCAACCCTCAAATTTCCAAGAGCTGGGATAGAGGAATGGGCGCATGTTTTTGCCTGCCCTACCCTCTCTCTTCCTTGCTGACAGATGCAATCTATCTTAGCTCCAGGCATTTCTGCAGGCACTCTCTGTTAAAGCACAGAGAAGTTGCAGCAGGGATACAAAGGCAATCTCTAAAGGGACAGTACATTACCTGTACAATAGCTACAACAAAGCTCAGTCATTTGTACCAAGAGGAAGCTACTTTGAGCAAACATCAATAAGGTCACTTAAAGCCAGATTTGCATTACTAAATTGAAGCTCAAGTGATTGACTCAAACCTCTCATCCTCTTAAATCTCTAGTGATTTCCTTGTATTTCTCATGTACAGTATAACATGCAGATTAAGAAAAAACCTTAAATGGTATCTTGAAACATAATTCTTTAAATGTAAGCACTTGCAACCGCTCACTGAATACAAATACTGAAGAGATGCAAGCAGTAAATCCTAACAAAGCCAACTGTGCACAGACAACAGCGGTTACTGTTTCTTGAATACACGGCCAGTACTCCTCACAGCAGCTCAGCTCTACTTGCGCTAGCAATAAAAAGACCTGAAGGAGACCAAATGCCAGTGACTATCATTTTAAGTAACTTGTTTTCTTACCTTTGTCGGAGTAGGGTTAATAGTCGCAAGGTTCAAAATGCTAGTAATTACTACAAGTGCCACCTACATGAAGCCTCTGGGGAACACTTCCCAGAATAAAACAGCTTCAAATGAAATACACAACACTGACCATACTGATGCCCAATTAAGACCACAATTCCGTCTCCTACATTGGGCAATAGTGTCTGTTAAAAAAAGAGAGGAATGCAGTTATGTAATAAACTGCTATTAGTAAGAGATTGTTTCATGGCATGAAATACGGAGCTCAGATAAAGCACTCAATTTAATCTTTTTAATGACTTCTTTTCATTATCAATGTCTAAGCTATACTTCAACCTCAGATACCCCAAGATCCTCAGAGATTTCTTTTGTTTAACTAATGCTTCTGAAATTATTATTAGGCACTTAAATGCCTCGGATTCTCATGCACATACAGTGCGCCCTTAAGCACATCATACAGTTTGGTTTCTTATTTACACACAAAACAAACGCACACGAGAGAGTTACGGTATCAAGGTGAAAGACAGGCATACAGACTCTGAATGGAAGTGCATTCACTGTGCTATGTCAATGAAGGCTTCAGAAGATGACAACAGTCTTCAGAGGTGACAGGTAGACTGTGTACAGACAACTCTGAGAAGCCTATAATAAGGTACAGTAAAGAAGGAAAGAAGGATACTATCTTAAAAGAAAAGAAGGATCAAGTAGCAACGTTTACTCTGGAGCAGAGATCCACAAGCTAGCATCCAGTGGAGTTAGTACCCATACCACCCTGCTACACTGCTGACAGACCCAAACTGACCCGCATGGAAGGGGACTGTACCTGAGTTAATTCACAAACCAAACAATCCACTCATATGATAGCACGGATACCTTTATCCTGACAGAGCTTCTTGAGCCTCACAGTCTTACCTGTCTAAGTCTCAGAACATTATCTGATCATCATTATTACCAACACTGGCAGGGAAGGCTTTCAGTGTTTCTGTACAAGCATATATTCCTTCCCCATATAATGCTCATTTCCCTTTTCAAGTAACTACTTTGGAAAATAACAAATATAATTTTCCTTCATTCATAATAATATAGACATACTTATTTAGATGATGTTAGTGACTTTCATTGACAGCCTCGCTTCCAAATGCCACGCGCTTTGGATGACATTTTTGCAATCCTGTCACACATCCCCGCACTTCAGCTGAATTCTCATGAACTGAGCTGAACCCAACCCTATGAAAGGCTGCAGACAGTTTTGTCTTGCACCAAATGCAGCCACCTCTGGCTCTGGTTAAGGGAGCAGTCCTTCATAAGCTCTTTCAGGGCTATCCTTTCAGGATCAGAGCTGGAGCAGCAAACAGGAAGAGGAAGTGATGGTGAAGCAAAATGATGCATAAACCAACTGTGAATACAGAGGCTAAAAATTAGTCTTGATTGATCTCCCCCAGCCCACTGCAGTACGCCTGTCCCACCAGGCTCATGGAAGACATGACCAGGCAGCCTCAGCAACACAAGGGCACCAAAGAACAACACTCACCTTCCATGCACCTCAGCAACTTCACATGCAGACTACCTTCCTGACTGCCCCACACCACCTCTGGTTAAACAGCAATACTCAACAGCAGTTTGGCACCTTTCCTGCCGCCCTCGGAGAGACATCTTACAGCTACCACATTTTGTCCAAGTCCATATGCTTTTCTCCACATTTACTTCAGGTGGAAAATTTTGCCAATAGCACATTGGTTTTTTTAGTACACAGGTAAAGCATTAAATACTTTTACCCACACTCCAGACAGAAGGGAAGAGAACCTGGCAGTTATGGAAGAACACTATACTAATAAAGAAGAATAGATACTTAAAACTCTTCCTCAAATAGAAAAGTAATTTACAATTGCCACATACAATAAACACTACAACCATATCTCTGGAAATACACATCAAAACACAGAGACTTTCATTATTCTTTAAACTGATTATCTGTATAGCATAAGACACCTGTAATTTATTAATTTAATATGAATTTTGGTAAAACACAATAGCAACACTAAAATATTTTACTGTTACTGATCTTATCCTTCTTACCCAGGAGGCGCTGCCGCCCCTCAGGGGTCTGTCACCCTCCCTTCCTACAATCCCCAGCTGCTATACAGCTGCACAGCTGCAGCTTGGAGGCTTGTGCTGTGACACTTGCCTGAGACACTTGCCGGACTCTCCAGGCTCTGGAATGCTTTTATCTCCCCGACAAAGAAAAATGTTCCACTGCAATTCACTTGTAGATCAGTACGTATTCCTAACATACCATGTGCCAGTTAAACAGCCTTTACACATGAATGTCTCCATTCAGGGACAGAAACCTTCCATTCATAATTTATAAACAAAAACCCTCACAAACAATATACTACAAATTCCTAGACATACATGTATTGAAACAAACAAACATCTCAAACAAATACATTGTAAAATATTTTTTTAAAAGATCATAGGCTAAACCACATTGGAATCATTGAGGCTAAAGTATACAAACTTAAAATCTATTCTATGTTTGGAAGTTCTTTTTTAAAAATATATATAAGTTGTTAAAAGCTGGAAGTATCTATGGCAATGAAATCCTAGGCAAGATGACAGGTAACCAGATGTAAAACACAAAGAAAAGAGCTTTTTAAAAGAATCTGAATGTGAGTACCTAAACTGTTGATCAATTACCTACTGCAGGACATCAGATTTCACTTTTGTAAAGGCACTTTATGTCTGGCAAGCTACTCTCTTACTCAGTGCTAAGGAAAACATCCTGTCACCTCTTCCCCTCAAAAAATTTGACAAAACCTTCCAAGATTCCCATGCCCAGAATGTAAATATTGGTAGTTAGAAGTTGTTGGTAAACATACGTTACTTAGACTTTCTCATCCTTGATTATACACTTCCGATGGTGGTGGAGCAGAAAGCCTACAACATAGCTTTGTTTGTGTTGAGGAGAATTTGCAGAAGACATAAGTTGGCAACTATTCTTATATCAGAGGCAGCTTTTCCAAATCCTTTTGAGACAAAGTAAAATAAATCACTATTTTAACACCAGCCATATGTTTTAGAGCCCTGTATGCCATCTATGATACTGTGGCATTGAATAGGTGGCAAGCTATAGCTCCGTTATTTCTCTATTTCCTTTCCAACACTGACACACACTCCTACGCCTATGAGGACAGGCGAAGATAAATTAGCATCATTATTTCTTCTGGGCAACACAGCCTGCTTATCTTCTTCAAAGCAAGCTCTCAGTTCAAATGATATGCAAAGACGACTGTTGTTTCTCTTGACAAATTCATTGGTCATAATGTTAAAGATACACTAGGGGGAGAAAAGCAGCATATCTTTTTACACTTCCCATCACCTTATCTGACATATCCCCGTTTAATCATGATACTTGGCGTACCAGTAATATTTTCAAGAGCCCTTATGCCCTCCCTCTCCCACTTCCCATTTCTGCAGGAAGAAAATACAGATAAGGTACAGAAAATCAGCATGAAGTGCATTTTATAAGTCAGACAGGAAGACAGCATCAGTGGAACTTACGCGCTTCACCATATACCCTCTGGGTACTAGGTAATATAATGGATGGGTAGCATTCTGTTTGACCTTAACAAACTTTTATGTCTGTCCGAATATTTCTTTAGGAAAGACATGATGGATTCGTGTTTACATCACAAGGTTTTGGGCTTTCAAGAAAATACGGTTGCTTGGGTCAGTTAGGCTAGACACTCAATACTTAATTACAGAATTTGCTTTTTGTTTAGCCCTTTTTTTTTTCCTAAATTATCATTCCTCTTTCCCTTGCACCTTAACCTTTTAATGGTGTTAATAAAATCAGTGACAAGAATCTTTATACACAACACAGAACACCTTCAGCAATTCATAAAGCTCCAGAACAGGAATGCATCTTTCACAACACATACATACACACTGAACCCTCAAAAATTCTAAAAGAAAAAACATTTATACAGTACCTTCTAAAATGTTTTAAACGAGACAGAATTCTACTGAAACACAGTAAGATTTGTTAGCATAGACATCTGCTAACATTTTTATTAAGATTCAAATGAAATAGCTATCAATAATGCAGTCTAAAGCATTAGTTCTATTTTTAGCAATGTGCAAGCCCAGTTAAAAAAACTTTCAGGGCTAAACACTTTTTTTGGTATTTCTAATTTTGGAATGCTAGACCTTCAAAATTCCTCCTCACTGGTTAGTTTAATTCTGAAAGAAGGAGATAAACCATAAGGACACTGAATGAGATACTAGCAGGCAAATTTCTGGTACAAATTTCCCACCTACGGCTCTGCCAACGTCATCGTGAGTACCACAAACACTGCAGGAATCTGAACAGAGCAGAAGTCAAACATGACCTCTATTACACAGGTATTTATTCCAGCTGCAGCCTTTTGAACAGGCTGAACAGTGCCAAAACACTTTTGAGACTGTGTTGACACACTCCGCTTTCATCGGGACAAATGCTTTAACCCATCCTGAGTTTTAAGTATATTATAAAAATAATTTAACCAACATATTACACAGCTACCTATGATAAAGGTGGTTGTTCTAATAGGTACAAATTAGAGGCAGTTATTAGAAAAGTAACAATGGAATGATTAAAATACTTGTAGGTAGTCTGGCCTGACCTGTAACACTTATTTTTCCTCTGTCATTCCCAGGAAGTTTCTATTCAAAGTCTGAGTTTATACACTCTCATTGGCTGTAAATTTCCCATAAGTGCAAGGAGACTGGACTCAGAAATCGGGGTGGGGGGTTGTGGGCGGGAAGGAGAAGAACATAAACCCCATTAAGGGGTTTCAAAACTAGTACTTTGTTGCAAACTCTAGAGGCTCCAATGCCAGCTACTTTTGTTTCCAGCTATGCTAATGTTCTAGTACATAAACAAAGCCTTTCTTTCTCAAAATGGTACTGAAATATGACCCCACGTTTTCATATGGAAAACATGTCCATTATGTTTTTACCCTGTTCCCACTCAGAAATAAAAAAAAATGTAAGAAAAAAATGACATTTCACATCAAATTTAGTAACCTAGAAAGAGCGTGACAAGTCTCTCTCTTTAGAACAACAAAAGAAAATTAACTGCTGGAGACAAGGACTACAAAGACTGTTGCTGTGAATTAGTACACATCTTCAAGTGCACCTTCTCTTATGTGTTTCATTAAACACAGGATTCAGGGCTGCAGACTACCACATGGGAATTCAAGCTGCAGTACTAACTTTGAAGACATTTTTATCTTCAGCTTGAGATGCTCTGAAAAGGTAATGCTAATTAAAATAAATTAATGTATTACAATACAGAGTAAAACCATGAATGTTTAAGCTTATCCAATTATAAAATGCTAGTATTCAGGGAGCAGTGGTCTTCCAATAGCTTTTTAGACTATCACATGTACTGCTGTAGTCACATTTTCAGTAAGCGTCACAACAGCTAACTGTGATTAATAGAATTGTTTCTGCATTTTACCTACCTTCTCTTTTGTAAAACTTTTACATAAATTGTTTTCTTTTCAAAATAGCAGAAAGTACAACAGCACAGTTTTGTTGACGCTGTCTTTCTCTACACACACACAACCCCTAAGTTGGAGTCTTCTAATGACTGTTTAATTTAGAACTCGGTATAAAGCTACCATCTAGAGAAATAATGTTTGTTTTTTTTTTACTGTAGCAAAATTCATCTGACCCAAGTTTTAAATTTGTCGTCCAACTCAGGAAACAGAACACTGAAATTTTAAAAGGACCTATGTGCTCAGTATATACTTTCAGTAATTCTCAACAGCTGCTAAGGAGTGAATGATTACTAAAAGCTCACAATTACTTCTAGCTGCTTCCAAGTACACAAGCACCCCATAGCTCTGTTGAATATAGTATCACATATGTATCTGACGTGCATTTTACTTTCCTATAAATATTACTGTAAAAATTGAAGTTAACTCCTCCATAAACACCACAGATGACTCTCCTGTTCTTCTTGAGCTCTCAGAGCCGAAGTCCAGAAGGAGGGGGTGGTAGTATTCCACTGGCTAGCCTCCTCTCTCGTATGGCTGGCTAAAACCCACTTTCACACAGCTTAAAAGTACAGAGAAGTGAAAAAACTAATTGTGTGCGCTCTCTTTAGGGGACAAATATGTCAATCACATGACCTTCCATTTGAAGGCTCAAGCTGCTCAAGGCAATGTGTTGCTAGGGAGAAGGCTTTCTTTGCTATTTATTGAGCTTTCTTTTCAGCTTTTAGAGACCAGCCAATGCTTATTTTCCAGAGACAGAAGCGAGAATCAGTGCTGCCTGGCGGAGGCTGGCACAAAGGGCCTTTGAGGAGTGCCTCTTCCTGGGGAGCTGCACCACTGGGCTCACCTGACCAACTAACCACAACCCTCATCCACAAGCAGAGCTGTAACCTGTGGCTATCTCGCAGGCGAGTAACCCTTCCAGCCCCAAGAATGAGAGGTGAGTGCTTCTTGCTATTGAAGGCTGCTATTAGGAGTGTGTGCTGCCAAGGAGCAGCCATATGTATGTACTGTGAGCTGTCCATCAGGCAAGCGCATCAGCTGTTAAAGCAGTTGTTTGATGATAAACTGTCAAAAGGCAGCTTGGACTCCAGCTAGCCCTGAACATTTATTTCTGCCATCACATAAGAGCTGAGGGCAGGCATGAAAGTTTCTTCTATTGGTTTGTATCATTATTTTATTTCTACGTAACATAAATTTAGCATTAAAAAAACCTGTAAAAGCCTTACAAGGCAAAGTCTCATACATTTAGCCAAAATACTTTTGACATGTATAAGTATTACAGAAAAATATACAAAATGAAAATCTGTTGCATGTAATCAATTCCTTTAATCTTAGCAACTTTAGTTACAAAAGATTAGTGGATACTTGGTAAACCATTAAAAATCATGCAATATACTTCAGTGTCTTGTAACCACTACAGAACAGCAGAAGTTATAATAATTTGACTTTTTTTTTTTAAAAAAATGCAGTCACTTAATTTTCCAGTGTAATCATACAGATTAGTTCGAACATACGCAAGCCTTATTTTAATTATTCATTGTAGTTCTTGGAAAAAAAATGGAACTTGAGGCTGGAGTAAGAGGCATTGGTTGTCTTAAAGAAAATTAACCCAGGTTCTTGTTTAAAGATATTAACCTCTTTGGCTTTGGGAATTTATCACATACTCAAAGGTCAGTATTTAACATACAGATTTTGACAAATAAGAACCATCTATTTTTCATAAAGTAGCAACACAAAAGAAGTTTCTTATGGTATTCAACTTTATATATGAGATTTTATTCTGCATGTTTTAAGGGCAGATTATAAATCCTTAATATTAAGATGAGGAGACATTAACAGTAACAATTTAGTTTTGAAAGTATTACTAGTACTTTAAAAAAAAAAAAACAAACCCTTACATTCAGAAAAAGGTTACTCAATTGCAAAAAAATACCTTGCCATTATTTACCAATTCGCACAAGAAATATGTACCTCAGCAATTTATATATATTGCATAGTTAGAAAAATTTTCCTAAAACTGTTGTTGTTTAATTAAAAACCAAATAACCAAACAACACAACAAAACAACAGTTTCCATAAAAAGTGTTTTCTGGAGTCTGGGGTAAAACCTACACTTCCCCTCTCAAGACTGTTCAGACACCTTGCATAAATGACAGAATCTACCATTTTTGTATGTGGGGCCATGTTTCAGAACTCTGCCTCCCACAGGCAAGTATAGGTAACGACAGCTCACATACAGAAAAGAGACTGTAGTATATTAAACACAATGTAGTCTTCTATCCAGAAGGAACTGGTATCATGAGGTAACTGGGTATCAAAGAGACACTCACCAAAATGAAGGACTGTTGGTTAACCTACTGGAAAGTCCCTGAAGAAATTATTGACTAGAATTATTTTCACCTCTTCTTTCCTAAAATGCTACATTACCAGAATCTACTAATTAGTATTTGTTTTCTATGTAATAATTAAATGAACCTGTATGATAAAACAATTAAGTTCTTTAAGTCTAATTTTCTGTCCTAGAATGACAGAGGTATGTATCAGGCCTATCTTAAGTAATTAATTTCACCATCCTTCCGTGTTGCTCTACACACTAATTAAAAATCTGCCTCCTCAGCAGAAACACAGACACTACAATTAAGTAACCATTTAGCAGGACTACAGTATAAATTTGGTCAAATTTCACTGCAAGTTAAAGACTATACTGGGACAGAAATAATCAAGACTTCTGTGCTTCTATATGTTGCTCATCCTCACAGATTTATAGTGTTGTATCTGAACAGCTTGCTAGAGACTCTTGATCAGATATTGCACCAAAACTTCGTTTAACGGTTTTTCTTTTTCGTTTTCTAAGCAGCTGAGTACCTGAACTGTGGCTGAAACAAACCGCAGTCACCGAGCCACCCTGGATCAATGCTGTAATGCAACGCTCAGGAAACCATTCTTTATAGGATAATCAAGACAATATATCTACATAGGATCTCCCTTGCAGCCTTCCAACTAACCCTAAACGCCAACTGCATCAACTTTGCGGAGAACAAGCAGCTTCAATATTAAAAAAAGAAATCCCCCCTAATAACACCAAACTGTTCAAATGGTAACTTACTTTCTTCCTACACATTTACTAGCAGTGCCTCGCTGTTACTCTCACTCCATATTTTATTGTCAACTGCATATTGATATTCAATTTCCACCTGTTTTCAGAAGGACCCTTGAGTCCTTGTTATACAAGTAAAAGTCTCCCATTTTCCCATTTCTAGATGTCATGCTCAGTTGTTTATCATATCTTTCTGTTTAAATATTGTTCAGACACTCTGGTTCTCTAAACACTTATTGTTCCAATGCAATCATTAGAAGAAACCAACTCTTTCCACTTATACATTTGAAGTAAGTACAATTAAAACGTCTTTCAGAGACTGCAGAATTATAATTTCATATGCCAGTTGACAAGGTACACACCCATAAGCAAAAGCAGCTTAAAATACATTTCTACCACAGGATAAATCACCTTAGGCCCTCTTAATCTCCTGAACTCTGGAATCTCATGAATATTTCAGAAATACCTAAATTCACATATTCTCTACCTTTATGGATTATATACTGATACATAGTATTTTGCATTAAAAACCTCCTTTAGTGTGTGTAAAAAATACATAGAAATACCACACACACACACTCAGAACTAAAAAAAAACAAAACAGAAGAAGTACTGTTAAAGCTTTCAGCTACAAGATGTGGCTGAAAAATTAAGAAGCAAACCTAAAAAGGAATGCAAGTTTCTGGACACTATCTGAGAGTAACTGAGGAGTATTCATTCACTCATCATCAATGGGAAGAGACAAATTACATCCTTTTCCTTAAGTCAAGGAAAATACAGACAACAAAGGTCCAAAAGGCCTGAAAAGCTAGGGCAATTCTGAAGCTATTCAAATAAATGGAAAAATGAATGGAATTTTGTTTCCGGAATGTGTAAAAATAAGCTGCTGTGTATCTGCACATGACTGAGTTCAAAAAGCTGAGACCTTAAAAACCAGAGAATGGAATGAGAACCAATCAGATGGAAAAAACTTACGGAGAATAATTTCAGAGGAGACATGTTCAGACAAGTTTACCTAGAAAATACAACAGCAGATGCTAGAATGTAGAAAATTAAAATGCTATCTTAAGACTTTTTCCCAGGCTACAAATTAGTTCTGGATGGTTAGGCTGAAGTTTTACACTGCTGTCAAAAGAGTCAAAAATTATTTCTGAAGATGTAAAAAGCCTCTCAACTGGCGCTCCTGTGGTAGTTTAAGCCAATTTAACTGGTGGTGGTCACAATCCTACTCTTTCCGCATTGCTGCTCTACTGTATCCATGACTGAGCCATGTCGATCTGCTAATCTGGCAAAACAATTTTTTTAAAATCTGAATAGTTTTCTGCTAGATTACAAAACTGAAAGAGCTCGCTGTAGCCTCAAATATGTACCAGCATAAGAGAGAGAGACTGAGGGGAGTTGAGACCTCCCCTGTGCAGAGCTGTCAATTGACTCAGCTGCATGTGGAATTAGTCTTAATCTTGCTAAATCTGAAGCCCAGCAGTCTGATTTCCAAACGAGAAGCACGGATTTTTCTTTTCTGACTGGAATCCACCATGTGACAACCACCTACATTGTTTTAATATTAAAATATTTAATTTCACTGTTTTTATTACCCTTTCTCCTACAATAGCAGATTTTATTTTACTCAGTTTCTGCCCATTTCTCTTCACTTACAATCATTCTCCTTTCTGATTTTCCTCTCTTTTGATGCTGACCTTCAGTGGAGGAATGCCATTCTATCTTCCTTGACCAACTGTACTAACCACACTCCTCTAGTGGCTATCTTAAATGATGGGAAGTACACTTTCTCCATTTGTAGATTTGATTATTAGAAGCAAAGGCTACAATCTCAACCATTTACTTACCACTATAAATATCTATACGCATTCACGTTCTGCAGAGACCTTTGAGCTTCTTTGGTATTTGCACTCCATGTTCTAAAAATACTGAAAAATATGGATTTTAAATCTCTTCTAGAAGATCAGTTCATCACCCTAAACAGGTAATTTTTGCATCTTAGACCACCAACTTTAAATCCATACCAGTTAAATAGTATATCCAATACTTACAAAGCTCCGTGTTAACAAACTGAAAATAATGCATAATTTGATATTGTGAGGACCCTTAAAAATCAATTTCCTTATTAATATGTCTTCCTTTTTCTGTATTATATTCTTGTGAGAACTGTGGATTTTCTTTAGCCAAGAATTGTATGACTTAGGATGATGCGTTTTATTTTCTTGCCTGTGCGTGTAATATTAATTTTAGCATAACAGTATATAAACACTACTCTGGAGTTCAGATACCACCAATACACGTGCAAAGCCTCTACTCCCAAAAGCTTACAAGTTAGTGACTAAGTGAAAAGAATTGCAGAAAGAAACAAACTGTTGGAATCTAAAGATCGGAGGCCAATGTAGCTATGTCCTAGCAGAAGCAAAATTAAATGGAGAATGGATAAAAATACTTTCAGATAATTTATCAGAAAAAGCGGGGGTGTGTGCCTTGAGAAGAAACAGCTGCTATCCCTACTGGTCTAATAGAATGCACATTTCTTTGATTCTCTGCATTCCTGGACCAGCAGGATCCAAGAACTCCAGAAATATAGCAAATTAAACACAGGGAACAAGTACTTTACATAGCTTCCCACTTCTTCCCCAATATGGTATTCCCAACCTTTTCTGTATCCACGCCCTTAACACTCCTCTGTGTGTTTTGATGCTTCCGAGACATTCAATTTGGGAAGGTGATTTACCTCTCAAAAACGACCAGAAAATGTTGTGGGTTACTTTTCTACCATTTAGCAAATAAAATCAGCACAGGCAAAGGCCTGATGAGTGCTATTTTATTATACCCATCCACAAAATAAACAGTTGAAGTCTGCAGTTGGATTCAGCAGTGCAGCAGAAGGGGGACTTTTACTTGTAACTGTTAAACAGGCTCATCACACCTCATGAAAATACATTATAGTTGGAATCATATTCAGATCTCAGCAGGTCCAACTCAGTTTTACCGAAAACAACATAAAAGATAACCTGCCTCTTAGACAGTTTTTTTAATACGTCATTTTTAGATGATAAAACCATGAGGTTTCTCTCTGCACTGCTCAGGAGGTAAAAGACAATATCCTTCAAAGAAAATATCCATCTTCTATCATGTCTTCATTTGCTTCTATCATGTCTAATGCATGTCTTATTTGCTCTGAAGAAGAATGTTTCTGTTGTGACTGATCAATAATTTTCAGGTCATGAAAACCCTTCACAAAAAATTAAGTGAAATATTAGGTAGAGACTCCACTTTTCCTGCCACTTTCCATCCAGGTATTGCAAAACTAAGATCATACTATGTAGCCCAGATTCAGCTATCAGTAATTATCAGATATCCGTATTCCAACACCTGACCTGGCAGAAGAAAACAGTTAAGCTTTTCCTCTGCTCCTACTGTCACTTATTTCCACCTCAGCTGTCAAGTCAAGCAGAAGGTGGGGAGGAAGAGTGCATGAGAGAAAGAGGGCACAAGACTTGAACTAAAATAGGTCCCAGTCAAGCCCCTCAACCTATGGAACCAAAACTCTGAAATGCAGAAAAAAAATCCCAGAGTATGAAATTTGAAAACTGTAATACCAATAAGACCAATTTTTTACTGCCTGATTTCTGTAAATAGCATTTATATGCAGAGCTACTGTAAGCTATTGAAACTATGTATTTAAGTGATACACTCAGTGCAATCCAGTATCCCAAACAGTAGCAGTGCCTTCCCCGCCCCCCCCCCCCCCCCCAAATGCTGTTAAAGTCCTCTAATCATGTAGCATTCCTCTTCTGATACAGGGTGTAGAAGTATTCATAGTTCCAGTTTCACAAGCCACTTCACAAACACTTATGTAATACCTTTAAATTTTGCTGTTGCCTTCTACTAACTCATCTAAGAAAGTACCGGGCAAGAAGGGATCACATGTGACGAAATCAATTGGCTGGCAGTTCTAAGCATACACACTCTGGAGCACAAATAATACAAGGAACCAATGCCTCTCAAAGTAACTTTAAATGAACAGCTGAAATTCTGAGTATTAGTAATAGTAAATGCTGCTCTTGTCTTCATCTAATTTCTTTTGAGATAGTTCTGAAGTTTCACAGAAGCAGTACCCTGAGGCTACCAAACAGAGTTTCAGCTGCATCATTAGTAACAGTTCAGGAATTCGTTAGAACTTAGCAGCTGTTCAACTACTGAATCACCAGCACAAATTTACTATTTTCCTTTGCTAATTTACAGGATTCCTGCTAGTGATGTAAGATTATATCAAGGAGTTCTAAGCATATTTTTACTGCTTTAAACAAAAGGCTAAATTACTGCCATTACGGGAGTACTGCTCTCTTTTTAATTAGTTCCTCCACCGTATCTTAATAGTTATGATGAGCTAAGATTTGAGATACATGCTAAAAAGGATCACAAGGAAACATTTAAGCCTTAAGCTATATACCCAATATAAATTATTTTGGGGAAAAATATTGCATACTACTCCAAGTATGACATGTCATTGGATATATATTTTAAAATCTAGTATCAAAATATTCAAGCACTCAAAAGCTTCCCTATCTCATTCTGTATGTTATAAAATCTAAGCAGCTAGGAGAACATTAACACATGCTTCCAAACAAGCAGTGCAAAACACTGGTCATCAGTTCTTACGACTACAGCTGACTTCTTGAGCACAACTGAAGGTTAAACAAGCGTAAGTGATGTTCATCACTTGAGGCATTTGTGAAAGCACCAAGTCCATCTTCTCACATTTCAATAGCATTGGTGCTGACAAAGAAGTCAGCAGGTCAAAGCCCAACTCCCTTCAGAGAGAAGGCAGGCCTGAGCTGGGAAAACATTTACATGTGACCCGAAAAAAACAGTTCGAAGGGCCACAGCACCTTGGTTGTTTTCAAAAGAAACCTTCAATGCCCCCCTCCCTTCTCAGAAGCAGATTTGACAAGTGTTGTAATAAATATTACATGCATAGAGGAAAGCTGAAATCAATAGCAGGTTAATGTTTATTGAAACAATACAGAGAACCATTTTTAATAGCATTACTTGAAAATAGATGTAATCTAGCAAAGGAAATTCAATTTATGTTTAGAGCAATCAGATTTTGTTTTTTACTCCAGGGATTTGTTGAAAACTCTGTCTCTCAAAATGTGCTTACGGTACTGTATTTAGCAGAAACAGTTTAGCCTTAATAAGCTGATAGTCTGAACTGGAGCATGGATCAACTTATTCTCATTAAGAATGTAAGCAGCTTTCTAACAGCCTTCTTTGCTGTTCAGCCTATGCCAGAGAAAGCAGGGATCTCTCCTCTAAAACCTGTAATTTATGAGTTTATTCAAACCCGCCAAATTGCTTTAAGTAAACGCCTCTTATATTTGAAAATTCCCATGGCAACTCATTTAGTTTGGCAGGAAGGCAGACCCAAATTCAATCCTTTTATCCTCCAGCTAAACCATTACAATGGTAATTCTGCTCTGACACTCTGAAGAGACTGCTAATTACTGTACTCCGGGTCCCTAGAGAGATTTCCCATTCAGATTAAAATGGCTGTGCAGGGCAGAGAACAGTAGCAACACCTTTATGTACAGGAAGGGACACAGGCTCACATCACGGCTTTTTATAAGAGAGGCTCCATGACTGCAACGGCAAAGAATCTTAGATCAGCTAAGTTGTACAGGGCAAACATTATGGAAGGAAAAAAACCAAGGAGCATGACAGCAAAGTAGACAACTGAACCATTAACTGAAGCATTTTAACTGCTGAAGATATTTGGTCACCTCTCAAAGGAAATGAAGATTACTTCTGTTATTGCTGTTATATACTGCATATAATGCTATTATATACTGCATGTAATAGTCTAAACTACAGATCAAGGAACTACATAAAACGCTACTGAATACTGTGTGTTGTCTCATGCTGACAGCCTAAGTACCCACTGTCTCGCTGTCACCAGAACATCTCCATTTTTGAAAAGCCACCCAGGTCCTTTTACAGCATTATTTATTTTGAGAAGGGGGGTCTGGCGGGGTGGGGGTGGTTTGTGACAATGTTTCTTTCTTGTCATTTTTCATCAAGAAAATGTGAAGGAAACTAATGACCACTCACTTCCTCTTCTGCCCTAGCTGTTCCCCCTTCCATTGAAATGTAAACAGAAGCTTAATGTTGAACAGAACAAACATTTGCTGTCCCTGGACTATCATTTATTGTATTGGAAAAGCCTAAACCCTGGCTTAATTTTGTCTTCTAGAAAGAATGAAGACGGCAGTCTCACTGTCCTCCCATAAAAATTATTTTCTTAGTACTCTGAAATGGAAGGTAACTTTAGGTTTTGAAAAAGTGAGAAAAGGGAAGGCATGGGTATTACAAATAGGTACAGCAGCTGGAAAATCAGAGAAGAGAATACCCTCCCTGAGATGAGTTAAACAAGACCAACATCCTCTCTAGACTAGCAACTCATCTGAAGAAATGCTCTTGGACAAATCTCAATACATTCTCATCTTCTACAAGTGATCATAAAAACAAGCACTAAATCCTCAGACAAAATCTGAGGGTGCTTTCCTATACCTACTACCTTCTTACCTCCTTAATGAGGCAGAATTAACTACCCTACCCCAATGGTTTAGCACGGACACTGAAAACAGGGGTTACCCAAAAGAAAGCTAGCAGGAGAAAGAAAATGCACTAGAACATAGTGATTACCAACCTAGGAACCCTTAAATATTTTTTTCAGTGGAGGCAATGACCTCTTTACCAAGAGCTCTGGGCACACGAAAATACATTTTTGTGTTTTTATTTAAGTCTTCCATAGTAACTTTGTAACCTACAACTCCTCAGTGTTACAGGATTATCTCTTGAAAATCTGTTCTAACAATCTATCCTAGTTAGCTACTGATGGACTGTATTAATGAATCTAGATTACTTCTGATCAGCCTGCATTTCAGGTTCCACTAAATACTGTAGCCATCCAGTGAAAGTCAGACAGCATAAGGAAAGATATTTGTCCAAGTACTGCTAGACCATTTTGGCAGTGAATTTGAGGACTTCTACGGCATTTAACTTGGAGAACATCCATGCCAGTGAACTGCACTTCAGAATGCACATGGCTGGTTTGCACAAGGGTGTTCATTGGTGGAAAAAGTCACAGGTGTGTGGTTAATAAAACATGCATTTTAAAGAACCATAAATTAAGTGGTATGGCCATGACTGCAAAATTATCTCATAACCCTTTTCAAGAAGGTAATTATCAACCTCAAAAATAGGTTTTCTCTAAACTACAACTTAAGCATCTCCCCATTTGCATAAGAATCAGGCTGAGACACATTATAACTTATATATATGTTATAACAACATGTATGTTGACAGTGCAGGCTCCAACAGGTCCTTACTTCCAAGTAACTACTGAAGCTGGGAATGCTTTGGATACAAACCTAACCTCCCTCTTTCTCAATACTAGACTGAATAACTGACCTATCTTGAATGACTTTTCTTCTCTTCCTTTCACTTAATAATGTTAAGATTAGGTACACGCTACTATTTCTATCAGTTTATAAAGATTCTACTTCTTCTCTTGTTTGTATCTCACAGAACAAACCCATTTATTGATATGCCTTACCTAAACCTTTGTAAACCCACACGACTTCACTTTTACAAAAGAAGTTGAGATTATTGTCATAAATGTATTGCTAAAACTTTTCTACATGCTTCAGAAATACATTAATGCCAATGCTCCTTCCACATTGTCCAAATATGCTCACATCTACAGATTAAGTCTTTTTTTGTTTTCATTTTAAACTCCATCTCCATTTCAGCTTGGAGAAACAAAACAAGGATGCTGCAGATAGAGGACACTTACAATCACCCCATCACTTTATTTAAAACACATTAGAAATATTCATAACTAGGCATACTGTGTGCCCTTCATATGACAGAGCTTATCTAGCACAATTTGTTATCAGGATATTACCTTGGTTGGTTCATTCAGAAACCAAACTGCTGCACAGCTAGGTGGCCTCTCAGTTGGAGTTTTTTATTCCTTTTCCCGAATGCTAAAGATACACTAC
The DNA here is from genome assembly GCF_949628215.1 of Phalacrocorax aristotelis. Taxonomy (NCBI): domain Eukaryota; kingdom Metazoa; phylum Chordata; class Aves; order Suliformes; family Phalacrocoracidae; genus Phalacrocorax; species Phalacrocorax aristotelis. The sequence continues at coordinate 76,738,265 of NC_134278.1, read as the reverse complement.
ATTCAAGTAATTTATCTCAATGCTGTATTCTTGCCATTTTTTCCCCATTTACACTTGACTTTCTCATTTGCTTCACTTAGGTGTTTATTAAGCTAAGCATTTAATTGACATTTCTAAAAAGCAAGTCAGTCGGTCAGGAAAAGGAACAAAACTGTTGAATACAACCCCGGACCGGTTTTCCACAGTTGACCCTGACCTGAATAGCTTTTGTTACTAGTCATAGTTAATACATTTTAAAAAGTAATTTTAAAATAATCTGTTTACATGAACAAAATTTTAAACAGTCAGAACTAAAGTATTATTTTAACTTCATATACCTTCCCCTGGCTTCTCACTGAGGTGGCCAATGTGTCACACAACATATCAGCGTTTCTTTGAATTTTGACTGTCTCTTGCAATGTTCTTGAGAAATAGGGCTTCAGACTTATATACATAAAACCTTAGTTAAGCTTGGTTTACACAATGCTGCCTATTCTTGTATTTATCATCACATTTCATTCAGACATTTCAGCTGAAAGAAAACGTGTTGTCAGCATCCAGAGGCATCCGTTTACTGCCATAAGCAAAGAACATACTTTTACAATTCAAAGTGTTTTGACATTTTCACATCAAAAAACACTGTTGCAGTGAAATTAAATACTTTCATACTACAACTACTGTATTAGCTTTTAAATCCTCAGGACGCATGCATACATTTATTGTCTTTTTTTAAACAAAAGCATTGCAATTTTGGAACAATGAGCTGAGGTGTCATAGAAGATATATTCAATTTTGCCGTAAATGTGTAAGTTCAATAGGTATTCATCACAAGGTAATTGTAATATGTCCAGCATATCTAGGGCTCTATGACAATCAAGACAAGCAACAGGAATACGTCTCTGAAAAACTTAAAATGTAGAAGCAACAAATCAAAGCTATGTGAAAAGAATGGTGTAGCATCACTAAATATTTCACTGATGAGATATAATCAATTACACTTGATGCTTTCTGAGTCATTTCAAGGAACACAGAGCATAAGCCTAAAAGCTGTTTCAGATACATGCCCTGGACAAGATGACAGGAAGGAAGGAAACAACAGGTGTGAGCATAACAGTTACGCTTACATAATAAGGTATTGTAGCAAAAGTGCAATAAACAGGAAAAATTATGACCATTGGTGAAGACAGTGCTTCGAAGGGGTCAAAATCTGAAATGCAGCTGGAAAAAGACAGACCTTGTCTGTAGAATACAGGACTAAGCCTTTTACTCATACAACTAAAGTACAGGGATGAACTTCTGACTTTTACTAGGAACTACTTAGTTTTGGTCCTATCACCATTTCTTTTAGAGCAAGAACACTTACAGCAAACATCACAACTTTTCTTCCTTTCGCCAGATGAAAACTTACCAGAACTAGTAAAGAACTAGATACACAAAAATTAGACACATTCTTAGAAAGTTAACACAAAATGGAAGCAAAGCGGACTTTTAAAGCATTAGAGACATCAAGCGATGTATTTAATTTCAAAACATAATGTCTGCTTTCCCTTTTCATCTAAAATGTCATAATAGCTACCATCTCGTATTTGTTTCCTCACAGTATGATTTTGAATTGCATATTAGCTCAATTCATGTTTGAGAAAGTTAAACTTTCAGTAACTTTCATTTTAAAAATTACTGATATATTCTAAACTTACTGCATTTTTGTTTTAAGAACAGATTTAGCTCTAAAATCCTGTATGCAACAGCAAACAAGAAACCCAAAGACAATTTTATCACGTATTTCTAATTAAATACATCCACATTGTTAAAAGCATTTTTTAAGTGTAGGCTGACTCATCTAAGAAAGCAGTCAGACCCATCTGGCCCAATTAGTGAAGCAGAGTCTACTTCTACCAACAGAAAAGAGAAAGGCAGAGGGGGGAAGTAACTCTGATACATTGCTCCACCCGACCTCTTACATGCAATTCATTCAGTGGTTTATATGGTTGCTAGTGTAATCAGGACTAGTACCAAAGAAAAGGTACAAAGAATCTGAAGTAATGTACTTCAGTTTGAGATGTAAGGAGCATCTGAGATAAAGCCATACTGATGCATTAATTGTGCTTGCTCAAATTGCATTTGTTCTTAAGTCCCTGTTGGTGTTCTATAAGTCTGTTACATATCTTCACATGTCTGTAAAACATGCAAGCCACACCTGTACTATAGCATCAGACACTGCCTGTATTCCACTACATACAGTGTAAGCACACCAGAACAGAAGATCAGCTTTTCTGAACAGAAGCAACAGTGCAGAAGCCCATATAAGAAAGCAGCTGTTAAGTATTTTCATGAAGTTTCTCTTCAGCACATTAGACAGATATTGAAGTTTACAAGCATATTACATGTGAGGCACCAACTATGCATACTAAATGTAGTATGTTCCCAAGTGCGCATACAAATTCTTCTACAGATGAGTGCCACTTCCACCTTCCCTAAGAACAGCTCAACATCAAACTTCAACTATAGAAGTATTGTTTGTCGTCATTTAAACCAAGTGCCTGGTGTTACTACTTAGTATTTTAATAAGGACACAACTTCCTTTTCATTTTGGGGCTTCTGATAATTTTCTAGGTTGAAGGCTATACTATATATGCTTATATTTGGCAGCTTATGAACAGAAAGCTCCATTTGCTTTACTGTGATGTTAAGACACAGATTACCACCTGTAGTTCCTCCTGTTGCTTTGACATTTTTAAGTCTTTGTAAACAGTTAATCAGCCTGCCCGGACAGTGTCTGGAATCACTCACTATATGGCTCCATATTTTGCATTGAAGAAACTTCAAATACGAGGTTTCTTCTTTTTCCTTTGCTTACCCCATGAGCTACAAACAACAAAAAAATCTGGTTCTGCTTCAGTTTTGATGATGAAGTAGCTTATCCATTTACTAAAAACATTCAAGTCATCTTTACTATCATCCATGCCCCCAGCTTTAACCCTTCTGGAAGCTCTTATTTCAACAGTCTAAGACTTATGTGGATAACCTTCAGAAAAGTGTAACTGCAAAAAGAAATTAGTGTCTAAAAATATAATTAAGCATTCTAAATAAGAAAGATCTTCAAAGGTGGTATTCAACGGTTTTCCTTGCCCTTTTTAGTTTGAACTTATTTATACTTGCATACCTGGAAGGTTCCTTGCTGCTTCTTCCAATACCTACTTACAAAGACTGATTTTTGGAGGGTAGAAACATCTCCTGTAAAGAAGCCTTGAAACAATTTCCGAGTCACAAGAGAGTGCATTGGCCTAAATCTCCATTGCACTACAAAATACATATTAAATTAAGCGCAAACATGTACCATACCATATGACAGCAGCAATCAGAGAAATGACACTTACTCTATTCCCTACTACAAACTTCTTTTTGTATGTTTTACAGTGCAGTACATTTGATCTCAAACTCTTGCCATACAATGAAATTCATACAGGTTAATAAGGATTTTTAATCAAGAAATTTGTTAGAGAGATATAATTAGCAGTACTGATACCGTAAGATAAATGAACTATCCCTCCACAGTTTAAAAACTCAGAATACAAAATCTGAAAACATTTCATGGTAAGGTAATGGTTAAGCAGTCATTTCTGCGACAAATTCTTCACGGAATCATCACCGTAAAAACAACATTTGGTGAAGATATTTGCTGAAAAATCTGAATCTATTTTGGAAATTCTATTTTGCAAAAGAGAAACTTTCTCCAGGAAGTTGTTTTTAGAATGTTATCTGTAAGGGCAAACTCTCTCACGTAACCTCCAGAAATAAAAGCTAAATAGCATAAGGATGAAGTATACTTATGTTCCTAAAGAATTATCTCCTCCAAACAACACTACTTTCTTGTAACTTATTAACTATGTCATGCAGAAGAGACTTATGGTCTTGGGAACTACAAACTCCAGAACATATTAGAGCCATCTCTATTTTTCAGAGCAGTCAGGAAAATCTTCACAAGTCTTAAGATTAAATAATTCTTTTAGGATCAAAAATTCAAAACAATAAATCAAATGAATAACATTTCAATCATGGTACATTTTCCTTTCTGCAAAAAAGGTCACCTCCTTTCTGTGGCTAGTGTGATACTTCAGAAACCAAAATCAGCTGAGCTATACTGCGGCAAGAAATGCCATCTTTATCTTAAATACCCAAGTCATTCCTGAGAGCAGGAGATTCAGTATTAAGAAAACTGAATCAGACGTGAACCTGACTGGTGTTTGAGAAGACTATGAGTGGCCATTGAGTAGCTTTTCTTTTTAGCTTCCAAAGGACTGTTGAGAAATTAACAGAATAGTCAGGACAACTGATGCTGACTGATCATTTGCATATTTTGAAGGATCCTCCACTATCTAATTATTCCTGACACGAAACCATCATTGCTGCGCTTTCCATCACTGCCAGCATATATTGTCCAGGAAAAGCAGCTGGAAGACACTCATGAGAGTCGCCAGTTCCAGGATCTGGATGTACAGCCTGTACCAATTTGCAATCTACAGACCTGCATCACTTGATCTTGAGTGAGGTTCACCTACCAGAGGCAATAATTATCCTTTGCACAAAGAGGAAACACAAAATAGCATCCCTTTACAAACACTGTCCAGGATTTGCAACAGATGTGAAAACTTGGAACATTGACTGTTCCTTCATAAATCACTCAAAATCTGGCATCTGAGGTCATCTAAGCACACGGGTGCCAAGATGCCTGGGTCTCAGAGTCAGAACAGCTGCTGGCATTACTGAAAGATTCAATTTATGTTCAAATGGATGAAATCTGCTCCAAGAAAGAAGCAGCATAACCTCTGAGAAGTCCAACGTTGCTCTGTGAATTCTGCATGTTAAGTAGGAAACGGATGTTATTTTTGTTAATTTCATCCTGAATTTTAGTGGAGATATAATATTTAAAGCAGGATCAACCACATCCTTTGCAAAAAGCTAACAGTCATCTTCTACAAGCTCACCATTCAGATAGGGAAAAACCTGATGCCTTATCTTTGTTTGGAGACAGTGCTTCTCTGAGGGATTTTGGACATATGGACAGACAGAAGTCTGCACTGAACCGACAGTGTCTCTGGCCCACTGAGAAGAAGTGAAAACATATCCAAACCCCAAATCTGAGTTATAGTTCTTAATTCCTTCCCAAAGCAACGGACCCAGGGATGCCAGAGTCCAGATAACAATACTTGCACAGATGAAAACTGTAGTTGCTAAAGCTGTGAGTCTTTTCAAGGTCCACAGATGTATTCGTCATTATGTGCCTGTACATGAATCAGCAGAGAGGTGCTGTTGGCACCAACAAAAGACATTCTTAAAATGAGGAACCAGTCCTAAAATCGTAGCGAGAAAAGACTTAATTTGGTCTACATTTGAGAGTGGCAGAACAGTACAGCAGACTGCCAGTCTTACTAAGGAGAATAAGGGTATCTCAAAAGTAAGGAAACCCAACTGGTTTACCTAAAAGAAGGAAGACAACATAACCAGCAAACAACATAGACTTTTGTGGAAGTCAGTACATAAAGCTGTTGAGTGTGACAGAACGTAAAAGTAACCAAAGGTACTTCTTTGTACATCTTTGCATAGTTGTGAACGCGAGGTCTGGATGTTAACCACAGGGGCCTAGGTGACAGACTGCTTCATATACCATTTTATTAATTCTTTTCCCAGAACATCTTTTGGAGGAGGCTGCAGGACTCAGCAAGGATTCAGAAATACTAGTAGCTACGTTTTTCCGAAAACAACGTATTTGAGATGAGGCAGCTGAACACAATGTAAAGAAAAGATTCTGGAAGGTGGTGGAGAGTCTACAGAAGATCTAGGTGACCACTTCCAAAAGCAAGTGTGGATAGATTTATGTACCAAAGAACTGTGCTTGAGGAACATGCTCATTACTGAGATGAGAGGCAATTTAATTCATATCAGATCCTTCAGAATTATGAGTGCTCTCCAAGCAGGATGATACTCTGGTTTTAAGACATTCTTCTCCTTTATGCAACTGCGCAAAACTAAAATCTACAAAAAAGGACAGGAAAGCCATGCCCTGTTTAGCATCCCTAAGATGCCACACTTCAGGTATCGAGAGAAAGGAGGGCCCTGCACTGTAACACCAAGTACTTCTCGTAGGAAAAGGAACTGAGACTTAAATCACGATCAGATCTTTTTATTCTTCTGGATCAACAAACACTGATACAAGTGTAGGAACAGCCCCTGTATCAATCTCTCTTTTTCCAAGAAACTCAACGGAAAAACCCATTAAGTTCAATCACAAGTTCTAGATAGTGCCATTGTTTGTCCCTCTGAACCGTGGATTATGTGCCGCACAGGACAGATATTGTTCTCTCCCAGAAATGCAACACTTTCATGATTTTTTTCAGGAAAACAAACTTTTATCACCAGAAACACAGAAATGCTTCTGACAAAATTAAGGAAGCGTAGCCATATGCCTGAGGTCAATGCCAGGAAAAGAACTGGCCTAATTAGACATCTAAGGGATGCCCCGATAGTAACTGTGAATCTATGTATAGAGGAGCACTGAAAGGATAATCTGAAAAAAAGATTCTCCTCCCCCAAAATCCACAGAGAACCATTATTTCTACGCTTTTAAGTTTTTTATTTAACTTCTTTGGATTGGTAATGCACACTAATAATATTAATGTTTTAGAGGACTATAGACATGTTTCCTGTTTGATTTCTATAATTACAAGTCCAAACTAAGACTTTTTCCTGAAATTGCTTTTTTTTTCCCATAACAGGCCAATGTTCTGAAGACCTTTAAAGACAAACTTAATTTTTCTCTTTTTTACATAAGCTTCCCTCAAAAGACAAGCTGTTTAGAGAAGTCACAAAGGAACAATACTTACCGGTCTTATGCCAGTTAAGGTTCCCTCCTAACTAACTGTTTTAATTAAACAGGATTCTACTTTGATACTTCTGTGAAAGAAATTATTAAAGTAAAAGGCCAAGCTTATAAAAAACCAAACTGATATCAGAACACCTGAAGGAGCAAGTGTTTTTTTACTCTTAAGCACTACTAGAGCCACCTCCATCAGTTCGCTGAATCTCATAAGAAGCCACACCTTAAACCACAGGTGCTTTTCATTAAGTGACATTTAGTCATGTATCTAGTTTCCTTGGTTCCCCTCAACCTTAAAATTGGGCTGAAAGGGTATGTGTGATTCACATTTGAAGGAAATTGATTAAACAGAATAAAATGCAGCAAAAATAAAACCAGCACCCAGAGTATGTTGGGGATTATATCTGAACTACTTCATCATAAAAGTCGTCTTAGCAAAGATTTCTGAAGTTTCCAATGAGACTTTTAGTAAAAATCAATTCCTAGACTTCAAAACTAAACCGTTGATCATTATCATACCCACACAATCGTGCATCTTACCTTCAAGTTCCTAAAAGTAACCCAGACTAGGATTTTTAGAAGACCCTATATACTTCAGATGTGCAAAGTACTATTAATTTTACTTGGATCTGGTTACTGGACTCACTTAGGATCTTTTAAAAAACCTCCCAGCTACAGTAAGTAGTGAAAAAAAGCATTATTTAATGATGATTATCATTTATGTGTTGGGACTGCTACAAACAGATTACTTCTAACAGCTGCAAAATATACAGGATGTAAAGCACGGCATGCTAAGAATAAATTGCATATTTATCAGCTTTAGTGTCTTACATGCTTCACTTTATTGTCCAAGCACTGCAGTATGATTTACACAGGAACGAAACGTGACATTTTCTCAGATGGTACAGATGGGAGTCCTTTTAAGGCTGCCCAGTTGAGCACAGAATCACAGGTAACCACAAAACTGCTAAGCTTCCCATTTACTTTCTACAAAAGACATGACATGTCATTTAATGCCTGGTTTGCTAAAGCCTTAAAGCACAAAAGCTACATAGCTGGATATATACATTTCTAATGTTAAAAGTTCCCCACAAAATTATTTCAGTAATACATAGAATTTACATCAAGGCTTATGCAAAACAAAACGATTTCCAAGAAAATTTTAAATGAATTCTAAGCTGAAATCAACTAAACTATTTATTAGCGCAACTTTCCACATGAACACCAAGAACCCTTCAGAGTTTTCCCCCACATTCTCCAGCCCTGTAGGATAACAAACTTTGCTCATTCTTCTGTTTTCAGGACCACCTGCAAAACTACAGATTGCTACAAAAGAATTAGTATTCCAGTAATAACCTTTCATACAAATTTTTTTTTGTAAGTAAACATCTTCCCCTGAGAGTATTTTACAAATCAGTAAGGAGCTATCACCACACTTCACAGATGAGGAAGTTGCCATTTATTTAAAAAGTATCTTTGCTAACAAGTGCTTCTAATGACCGGAGGAATTTTAAAAGCCTGATTTTTTTTGTGGGTGTATCTTTCTTGAATCTGAGTGACCTTTGGATCTTCAAAAGTAACAGAAGCTTGTCTTACCACTGAGTAATAAAGCACCTCTTTGCAGAGTTCTCCACCTTCCACTAAGACAGGAGCTCATACTGTAAGTATCACTAAAGGTGTCCCTCTCTACAGCCCAACCACCTTCTTTGGAAATCAATCAGTAATTTCAGGAATGGCTACTCAGAGGCAAATACAGGCCTTACTTTTGCAGGCTTAAGAAAAAACAGTATTCGTCTCAACACTACAGCAATAGTGATCTGTTCCAAATGACAAGAAATGCCATTAGCTGAAAAATCAGATTAGCACATTATTACCATATGTACTACAGTGGGTTAAAAATGCAGGAGAAATTCAGACAATCCTCTTAGCTCCCTTTGTCTTTCATAATTTATCTTCCAAGGCAAAACAAGTGGTTATACGCTCTGAGACAGCTTTCCTGCACAATATGACATGAAGATTTTATTATTCAACACACCTCTGTTGATAGCACTGGGTTTGATTATAAATTCTAACAAACTAAGCAAGGAAGCTCTCATTTTAAAACTTTGAAACTTTTCTTTAAGATCCTAGCAGCTATAGGTCTACTCATCAAAACCAAAAAGCTCAGACTAGCAGACACAGAAGAATAAGGTCACTGGCTGTCTAACATAGCCAGAAGGCTTTAGCAAAGAACTAGAACTGCCAAATTGCACAACTTCCATCGCTGCAGTATTCAAGTGCCCATGAGTACATACAACACATCTCTTCTACTTCTTCTAGTTTCATTTCACCTTTCCACACATATCATGTGCTTACATTAGTATAACTATCAGTATATCAGTATAGTTACTACGGTTCTGAAGAAAGCCAGGGTAGTCAAATTTAAACTTCATTTTCAAACTAGGACACATAAGCTAGAGAGCGAAGAAATCCTGCAGAAGCTACTTCTAAGTTGAGAGAACAGCAGTGCATGCAGTTACACAACTGAAAATTAGTTTTCATCAAAATTACTACAAATTACCTTAAGACAGCCAACTCCAAATGGTGGATTTTGGGTTTTGATTTTTTCAGTCTCATGCAAAAGGATTTGCAATGTACAAATTTGGAGACTGTAGAAAAGTGTCTATCAAAGGCTAGATTGATTTATTTAGAAACAAAGCAACTGAAATTCTTAGTACCTACAGCTGTATTTGGTCAAAAAGAAAACTCCACCTCTTCCAATCCTATAAGAAGCTGCAATAACTGGATATAGTATTAGAGACCCCTGAGTTTTTTGTAGTATTTGCTGGTGTTCAGATTTCCTTCTACCCAATAATTCCAAGTGACTTGGAATTTAAAAACACACTTCACTTTCCAACACAAGTTGAATTTGATGAACACAACTTACTATGTACACAGATATCATGGAAATATGAAAAATTAGCTAATAATGGAAATCTGAAGATGTACAAGCCAGTTTTGATCAAGCTATCCCTATTAATAAAGTACGTTTGAAAGTAAGGCAGAGCTTTTAACATACTTATTAAAAGTAAATATAAAAACCTGTACCATTTCCAACAACACAGACAAAAAAGTACTACTTGATGGAGTCTTAAATGCTTCTCATTAGTAACTGTGTTCCAAGCAATGCAACTTCTCAGTAACATCCCATCTAATCTTTCACTTTCCAGGACAGTTTCAGTCTCCAGTTTAATTTAAAGTATGTTACAAATGGCCCAATCAAAAATCATATAAGCCATTTAAAATAGTTAGCTCCAACCTCTTAAATCATGCTCATCTATGTTTCTCCTGATAGCGGGGTCTAGAACATTCCCATATTAAAGCCTTAGCCTATAAACAGCTTATAAAAGAAAGAGAAGTCTTATTAGTCTCCCACTGGAAGCTCAAGCATTTCTGTACTGTTTTAAAGAAGAAACACGTTTTCTATTGAACAGTAGGTAAAACACACTGGGCACTTTTCCAAAGGTTAGAATTTTCTGTGTTCTGACATCAACATAGCACAATGTAGAGCAACTTGATGACTGTAAAATCATCAGTCAGCATTAAACCACAGATGTTTGTGTGACAAGCATTATTTCTGTATAATTAGAAATCTAGATTTCGAAACTAACACTGGCAATAAAGAATACTTTAAATAGCTGGAAAAGGGAAATGTTTACTGGTTACTTTACTATTACTCAACACAAAAATCTTTGCAATTGCTAAGATCCCTCCAGAAACCACTGCCAAGATGACTTGCAAATAAGCGATCTGACCTCCTTAATACAGTCTGGTTATATTTAGTATTGAAATGTGTTAAAAAGGGTCAGGACAATAAATTTCTACTCTTTATGTCTCCCAGGAATCACAATTCTAAAATTAGCCTTTCTTCCACTTCGGTATAAGGCTGTGATTTCAAAGAAGAAAACCAACCAAACAAATTTTAGTACCCAAGTTCAATAAAATTCAACTGTGGTTAAGTCATGTATATACAAATTTACAAACCAAATTCTCACAGAAAATTCACTGACAAGTACAATTATTTTGAGGTCAAAAATATGAAGTGAAACGGGAATCTAGAAGACCAACTGTAACTAGAAATGAAGGATAAGGAAAATAACACATGGGTGATTTGTTGCAGTTTTCTCGTCATCTTTATCAAGACGGACAGTCAAGGAGGATCATAGCTTCATGATTTACTTCTTGCAAGGGGAGAAATACTTTAACAAGATTTTATATAAAAATCCCAGTTTACATATTCTGCTCCAGGCCATCAAAAGAAAAAGAACAAAGAGATGGAAGGGGGTTGGGGGGTGGGAAAAGACTACCGGAAGCAGGGGAAAAATAGCCAAGAATAGAGGAAGCAAGTTTAAAAAAATATGGGATGAAGAATGAAAAGCAAGGTTATAGATATCGAAAAAATGAATTACCAGACTAGGCCAATGTAATTTTTTCTTCCACAACTATGTCTACCCGAATACATTAAGCACATTTCTGAAGGACAGATAAAACCCATGTAAAACCTAATTAGAGCTTCTAATCAATGCATAATCCTGCTTTGGAAGGGCACGTGCCTCCTGAGTTTCAAGCAACAGAGCTTCATTGTTTCTCTTTGAGAAGAGACTATTTTGTAAGTATCCCAAGGTCTTTTTCAGAAATTACAATCTACCATTTCTCAAGTTATACATCTGTAAGACCGTAAACAGATTAATACAGAGGAGGGCAATATACATATTTTGGAGAAGAAGGAAAAGGGGAAAGAGCTAGGGTATTCAACAGTAAATGTATGTAGGCATGATCAGCTGATTTCCCTGGGTTCTAGAAGCCATCAAATATGTCCCGAAGAAGACTGAAAGTAACAGCTGGATTAAAGTGCTTAGAAATAACTGTTGGAGGAGCTCCTTCCTCCTGTTAGTACAAGAAAAGCCAAGGGACAACAAGAATCTGTATGAACTCCCACCTAAGTTCTAAGCTAATAAAACTAGACATATTTACATAAGTATTTCTGATTATGACTACATGTCCAAATTTGTAAAGCAGTCAACTGAAATACGCGAGGGCACAGATCATCATAAATTTGTATTTATCTTTTCATTATTTGCCAGCTTTCTGAAAATGGGAAGTTGAGAAAAAATTTATAATCATAATATAAGAGAGCAGATTTTATATCCCCTTTCAAAATTATTCTCGTGAACAACATTCTGATGAGTTAGTTTTCACCTTAGTACTCCGAAGATCATTTCAGGAGAGTTGAGGAATTTAACAGGGTTTAAACAAGGTTTAATTCAATTAAGTTGCAAATCATCTAGATAAGTTGTAGTAAGTATGGTCTCAAAAATAATTTCCATCAACAGACTTCAATTTGGTGGTAACAAACCACTGGTCTACAGAGTTTCCACCACAGTACACAATGATGGAAAGAGCTGCTTCACACTTGCAGCTGGCCTGAAATAAATTTTAATACTAGTGTAAGCTCAGAAATTTAACACTGCAGTAACATATCAAGTACAATACGCAAACGCTTCCTATGTGAACTAGTGTAAGTGATTCTTGCTCTTCTTTTTAAAACCCAGATTTGCACTACAAGTCTGCACTTCCGCATTACAGTAAAAACTTTCAGCAGAGTAAGACCGTTAAAATGCATACCAGAATTTACTTAAGGAGTGCTCAACATAACTAATTCTTTATTCAACTTGTGAATAAGCTACACATACTGGACAGTGGATAACAGAAGAGGAAACCCTGCCTACTAATAGGCTTTCCTCTTTTGTTTTCCGCTGTCATATTCTGCTACACTGAGTTTCTGATTATTTTGTTCTCACCCTATTTGCAGGTGAACATACTCACTCGCAGTTCTACAGAAGTTTACGTTTATTTAAGGGTGGTCTGCTGCAATCCCATTTTTCTCTGGCTGCGTGCTCACATTCTGTCACTTCTGTCAGTGCTGAAACAAAACTGACTCTGTAGCAAGTCAGCTAATCCAAGGTTAAGCTCTTCACCAAATGGACTCGCTACACGGTCAAATGAAGGCCAGTACTTTCTAATGAAAAACAGGAAGCAGGAACAGCAAATCATGAAGGAATGGCAGGATTGCAGCAGCCCTTGGTTCATACTGTCATGGAAACATTAAGTCTGCTTCACACTACTAAAAATAATACACTATCACCTCTCCTCCACACCAAAAAAGTTTACCACGTGTTATCCAGCAGTCACTCCTAAGCAGCATGGCAGCTTCATTACCCTACCTGCAGAGCTTCCCTTTTGATAATTTACATGACGCGCACTGTGAGAGACTTGTATCTGAACTGACAAAACAGATGTAATGCAGGAATTTCCTAAAAAGCTTTTAAAGACAGCAGTGTCCTTTTTCTACTACTGTATCACCTATTAATTTAATAATTTTAACTGAACAAGCTGCAAACAATGGATTGCACAGCATGACCAACATTTCAACAGGGAGACTATAGAAGGCGGCGTTATATTCTCACTTGTAAAAGCAAAAATGTAAAACCAGCATACCATGCAAGAATGAATTAGAAAGAGCTATTCAGAGAAGTCAAACTTGCATGCAGAATTTATTGTGGCTTTTTATATGGCTAAAACAAATTAAATCTTCTAATATCTTTCAAATTTCAAGCTTTTGCTAGCCTTAGCTATAGGGCAACATGTACAGCACTACTGCAATATCAACTTTTTTTGTTTTACACTAAAGCTAAAGCACAGTTAAATATTTTTAAAGTTCTTTCTACTGTATCAGGTTTTTGCTATAGAATTCACAGCACACAAAGTTCTCAGGGTAAAAGTGAAAACATCCATTTACTACAAAAAGTGGAAAATAAACCATAATGGAGATTTACAACTACACTTATAAGGAAGGTATTAGAAACTTTTATTAATAAAGAAGCCCCACCTCATCACACTTGCTGCAGGCAGTCTTTGGGAAATAAGTGCTTTTAACTTACCCAACTGAAAAACGTAACATTCTGCCAACATTATTGCCCCATCACTATATTTTCTCCTGTTATATAAAGAAAATGTGTGGTATACAGGAGTGACTAAAAACAGATTTACCATCGAAGTAACATCTCTAGTAACAGGGAGTAAACAGAAGGAGGACAGTGAGTGACTACTGGCATACCAAACATCACTATAAAGAACATACCAATTTGTAAAAATCAGGCAGTGTAAAGCATGTTAAACTGGATGAAACACTAGGATGTCATTTTCTGCTGCTGTACAGGAGTAGAGCAAGCATTTGGAAGAACATCTGTGAGTAAAATCCTTCCACCTTAGCTGTATTACCATGGAAAAGACTCGCTTTAGCAAAGCGAGCCATTCACTGCAACTACAAAATACTGGTACTGTGTTTTTCTAACATCTCTTCACAATTTAAAACAACAGATACTGAAGAAGATACTGTATCCCATTTAACACAGATATTGTTGTTTAACCATTGGGTCACATACATTTGTTGCAACTGTTTGCATAACATCTTCATACAAAGTTTTGCTGGTATTTTTGTTAGCATACTATGTTTTAAGACACTGAATATAAAGAAGAATATCATGCTCCATGAAGCTTACAGTGAATAGTGTGGTATTTGACTCTTTTATACAAGGGTTTTTTTGCTTCATAGCAAAAAGTAGGCTAACATTATCTTCAAGGTGATAGTCAAATCTTACTTCCTCAGGTTTCTTTCCACTATTTACTTTATTCTTAATCCCTCTGCCTTCCACTATACAGAACACAATAATCTTTTGTTTTATAAACAGTGTATGTTACCTGTTTTAATCTTTTGACATAAAAAAATAATTCTTAGGGTTTTTCCCTGTCCCATCCCTTGTCACAGCTGATACTGAAGGCAGCCATCATCAACACCGGTTTTCCCTATTTTCTCCATGACCTAGAATTCAGTTGTAACTTGGTGAGGCTGTTCCGACTGCGCAAAAAGTAAAGCAAAATACAAGATCGCACAGTGGTACATTGCTTATTTTCCTCTGAAAACAGCCAGTATTTCTTATCATACTGCCCTTGTTAACACATCTTCTAAGCATTCTGTTCACTCCTCCAACTTTTACTTTTCTAGTAGTGCCTTGCACTTAACCTTACCAGCCCCTCAGGCCAAAGTAAGTTCACCCAATAGTAAACCTTAATTCAAGAAGATTGAATCAATCATTTTCTGCAACTGCTTCACCCTCTTGGGCAACTTTCAGGTATTTACACAGTTGTTCTCATTCTGATTTCTACTACTCTATTATTTGTTAAGCATAGCCATTTTCTCTGGTGTTTATGGAAACGTTTAGAGGCGAGAGTGTATGTTTTACTTCCTTTATTTCACAGTTTGACTAATTCAGACTTACTTCCAAATAGCTTGCTGGAGCAGCAACTATGATATGGTTAAAGGACAGTAACATCAGTTAGTTCAGCACTCTTCAGGCCAGCTGGTACTTCTGCTTTAACATTTGAGGCTCTGTAGCTCTGCAAAGTTGGTTTTGTTTTGTTTTTTAATTTGACCTGAAGACTGGCAAAATTAACTTCCAACTTCAGCTCCTCCATACAGCACAAATTATCCAAACTTTTCTGTATTATTGAATGGCTTATCGGGCTTTGGTAATTATGTTATAGATCATCTTGGTGTGGAAACTGTGTTCTAGTAATATCTTTATTTTGCATCCTTTCCTAACTCCATTTTTAACTTCCTCAACTACAACACTGAAACATCTATTACTAAACAGGATTAAATGCTTGGGAACACTAACAAAGACTGATAGTAATTGTTGTCCAATGCATAAAGCTGCTACAAATACACAAAAGTGACCATTATAAAATTGGCTGTTTGTTGACTCCCATCTACTTTAAGTCATAATTAATGTTTTTCCCTATTAAGGAATATTTACCTTACTTCTTATGCATAGTTATTTGTGTTTGAATTACTTTTAAAAAAATCATTTCCATTGACATTCATCTACTCTAAGGATTCTGACATTATTAAATCAGTATTGCTACAGTATTTATTTTAATAAAGCTCAATGATTTTTTTTGTTTAAATAACGATCCTTTCCCCCATGACATACAGCTGAATTTAAAGATCTTCAAGACCGAAAAAGCCTGAAATCACTATTATAGGCAAGAATCAAATGTACTAAAATAATTAAACAATATTCTCCAGAAACATTATTTCTTATTCATCACAATCTTAAAATTCCATTATTGTAGTGGCAAATGATATACACAGTTTGACAGGGAGCATCACTGACTAATACTATGTTGCAGTTACCTTCAGGCAAGATGGAGGCACCAACCAAGTAAAACTACAGCTGCCCTGATGCAGAAAGAACAATACAAACAATCTGAAAAACAATTATTCCAGACAAAATTAGAAAAAGTAAAGTAGAAGCCAGAAATAGGATCTTTTCCTCAGAAAGGAAGAACATGGAATCAAAAGAAAAAGGGGTAAAAAGTACTGGCCTGAAATTTGAATTCTGTTGTATGTGCTCCTTCATCCTACATAAAGACAGTTAGTATAAAGGTCAATTAGTAATTAAAGAGACCTGGACATCTGTATAACGAAAGGAGTATCTAGAAAACACATTCGGCTAAAAGAGCTTATTGAACACTTCTTAGAACATGTACAAGCCTTACATATTTCTAGCAGAGGAATTCAGCCATACTGCCCAGGATCTCAAAGAATAATTCCAAACCCTTAATGACACTGTAACTCAGCACGCTACACTTCATTATCATGTATGTACCCTTAAACAGGCTCTGTATTTTTTCTTACGTTCTGCAGCGCACAATCTAGAGCATCTTTTTGTCCTCCCTTGCAAGAGAACCGCCCATCCTTACTGAACTCTTGATAACAACAAATAAAATGTCAAAGCTCTCACAATGAAGAGAGGCGACATCAATGACCTGTAGGATTCACTTTAGAGGAAGCATATGGACAGTACAGCTCAACTAGATCCCAAAAGCCTGAAGACTGCTTTATTCTTCCTGTTTTTCTTGAGAGAAAAACATGAAAGAATCAGTACCATATGACCTTGCAGGTCCAGATAATGACCAGTATCTTACTGAACTATGGAAAAGAAGAAAATAATTTGTCCTATAGCACTTGAAATACAGCCAAAATAAAAAAGAAATGTAAATTAAATAAAAAATAATAAATAAATAAATAGTCTTGCCCTTTATCCTTAGGGAGAAAGAATGGCTTCTTCAGCTGGTCCGACTCAAGTTGTCTTCTTTATTTCTAAAGATAAATTGTTTGACTATACCACCATCTTGGTAAGAACCCAAGAGCAAGTGGAAAGGAAAATAAATAATTCACACCTACATGGAAAAATCACTAGTGATCCAGATTCATAAAGATGAGAAGAAGCACACTTTACTACTGAAAGTCTCTGTTCACCCAAGTACTTTCAAATAGAAATCCATTTTAGAAATGTGCCTGTTTGTGCACTGTTGCTATAAAGTGTAATCAGGCTTTTTAATACCTTGAGTACAAAAGTAACTGATTATTCCAAGAAATTAGTACCTCATTCCCATCTCTAACACAAGCGTGCTTTTCTGAAATATATCTCAGAAAACCAAAGCATTGCCACTATATGGCAAGAATGAGACTGAATTTTCTCTCCTACTTAATCTCAAATTTTATTTAAGGTGGATGGAGATAAAACAGAAATACATTAATATCTTTAGATCAATTTTAATCCTCTGACATTTATTTGGAAAACAGTAATAGTTGCAGGTGTTCTACCACGTGAAACGGAATTTCCAGTTTTCCAATTATACATTTTAAAGCATCTTTGGAATCTTCCAACACCCACAATTTCCCCCATCTTCTCATTATTAGCTAGGATTTCTTTTTTTCCCTCATGCTTACCCTGATTATTTAAAGATTTATAACTTCATTGACAAGTTTTCAATTTGTACCCTTTAATCCTAAACCAGATATTTTTCAACTCTCAGACTGCCTGAAACCATAATCTGATTCAATGGCCATTTTTTAAATTGAACAGATGCAATAGGTAGTGCCAAAAACAAGTTCACCTATATACTAATTCATTATTATGTACTACACATGCCTCTTTCAGCGAGGCATAATTCTGAGAAATAAGAGACAACAGACCTTTAACTCTTGGGCATGTAATAAGCACCACCCAAATCTCTTATGCCTACATACAATACATGAAGAAGTTAATGAAATGAACTGACAAAAGTGTTTTTCAACTGATGCTATATTTGGACAATCGTTAGCCCTGTGGTGGTGGTTTTTTTCTGAAGGGAAAAAAAATTTTCTGTAATCAGGATTATAGAACTCCCAACTGGTTAAGTGACTAAATGAGGCAGAATATTTTCAAGACAAAGAGCTGGCTGACACTATCACAATGAAAAACTACTAGTGTATTCATTTTTTTGGAGGCTCAAAACACACCCATACACCAGCTCCAGAGACTAAGCATAACACAAACATACACAGAGGACGCATTAGTACTTCAGACAGGTTGGGGTTTTGTGACCTATCATGTCTCCTTGAACACGACCCTTCAATTATGTTATTCAGCAATAAGAGGGAGGTGGAAGATTCAAACAAACATTTAACAAAATTAATTCTGTAGCACATGGAAGTCTGAGTTGTGTGGTTTTTAAACTATTTGCTGCATGGTAGTCAGAAAATGAACATCAGGTTTCAAGTTTTGCCCATACAAAAAGTCTTTTTCTTATTACTGTTTCTAATTCTGACTATAAACTCAATTGTAATGTACTCAAGATCTCTTCAGTAAATGAATAAATCCTGAAGATCTACTTTCTCTAGTTGTCTTCTTTTAGATTGACAATGTGCAATGTGAAGAGGTCTAAATGACATTTAATACTTCATACTTAATATTTATCATATTATGCTAATTCAAAAATTAAGTCTCTCCCCTAATCTTTGGTAACTTTAAAAAATGTGTTCTGAATAAATTTGCTTATACAGCATGTGTCACCACAAGTTTCCTCACAGCCAGCATCTATTAGCTTTCACTAGGTCATTTTAATACCACCTACTTTCTTTCACAAGATAATCTTAATATCAACTCGTAATACGGAAAATTTTTCGTCCACTGAAAAAGATATATTTTTTATCATTTTATAATGGCACAAAAGTGGTGGTAAAAATCAGCATAAGATGCAAGGTAATGGCATGGGGATGCGCTATACAGCCATGCTGAGCCACCTTGCTTTGAGTGAGAATACAGAGCAGATCTAAGAGAAGGGCTCTCACAGGATAATTCCAGTCCCTGCAAAAGGTTTTAAGTCATCTGGCTGGACAGAACGCAGTTTATATTATCAGGAAATGAGAAAAACAACCCATTTTCCAGTTTCACTATGTTTGTTTTTCTCCAGTATATTGACAGGAAAGTTCTGTGATACTGTGTTCCTCAAGGGTTTTGTTCTTTCTGGAACGTGTTTAGTGTGATGATCTAAGAAACATGCCTACTTTTCTTAAAGTATCAGAATCTTCTCAAGGCAAAACATAAAAGCATGTCGCATTTCCCCAGCATCCTTATACTGAAAGAAGGTGAGAAAGCTAGTGTTTGTAACAGTTCAGCACTTCATTTTAAAGGTGAGAAGAATTTCCTCTGTCTGTATCTGAAACAGGTAGAAAATTAAAATCTCTTGAACATATTTTTCTGTTCTGAGGAATGATTTGATCTGGGATGAGACATTTTGAAGATCACTAGAGTATTACAAACTAATATCTAAACCTCATTCTAGGATGCCGCTCTGCAGGCTTACTCTTACTGCTGCAATATTAATTGTATTACAGAAGTAACTTCTGTTAATGGAAATCAGAGACTTGCACACAAATACTTACTGCAGGTATCAGCAACTTTTTTACTTCTTCAACAGCCCTCTTCAGTTTTATTTCTGCTCTGTTCTGAGCATCCTCCACAGTGATAAGTACATGTAAATCTTCATTCAGGTGTTCCCAGTTGGGCTTGCCTCTGTTCTGTTCTTCCTAAAAAAAAAAACAACATGGAAGCTATGAAGCATTGTTACATTCTGTATAAAACAATTACGTAAACAGTAGACAAACTCCATTCTGTGAATAGTACAAACTGTATTTTCAGCGAGATGGGGAAAAACTTCTTCATACTGTGGAGACTTTTGTTTTGTGTGGTATCTTAACATGAACTTAGGCTTCAAAATATCTTTTTGGGGATTTTGTATGTGTTTTGGAAGCTTGTACTTTTTAAGACTACACACCAAATGTGATTTCTTAGAGTACCTTTCCCAATGTAACAAAGGAACAAGAAGTACTACAAACACAGTATTGTTTTTGATATTCTTTGGAGTCTTTCAAGGGTTAGACAGATAAAACATACTGATGGTTAAGCAAATTGATATTTTCAAGAAAAGTGAAACACAGACCGCATGTAGAAACTCCATCTGATTCACTCCAAAGGACAAAAAAAGGGAGCAAGTCTTCAGTGTTAAAAATAACTTTTAAATACTCATGCAGAAAAGATTCAAGAATCAAACATTACAAAAGGAATAGAAGTTGCAATTTTCAAAGCAGGGCTACATGTACTGGATGAAGGGCAGGGAGGAGGAGATGAGGGCTTTAATACTGAAGTCAGAAAAAAACATGTAACAAGATGGTCACCATGAATTATACAGGCACTGTTAGATCAATGGCATTAATAACCTCAACGATAAATCTTACTGTTTTCAGAAAGGGAGGGCATGTTATACAAAACATTTTTTAATGTAAACATTTTTAAACAACAGATATCAGTAAATTTAAGTAACACATTCCAGTATCCAGTCTTTCAAACAAAAGGATAATGAACACAGCACAGAAGAAACCTTCCAACTCTGTTTTTACTAAACAGTGAATAAAGCTAGCTAAATTTCTCAGAAACATAATTTAAATTTGACAATATTTAAAATATAATAAAATTAGTAAAAAAACGGGGGGAAGGGGGATCAAAACTCTTAGTAAATCAGACAGGTTTAGTGTAACTTTTGAATCTATATCAAGGGTCACAGAAACAAAAACACTATTCAAAACTTAAAATCCTGGGCATAATGAAGGAACCTCCTATTTGTAAGACAAACATTTGTGGCTTAACCACAATTCACATTTAAAAAAAAAAAAATCAAGGCAAGCGAAATTAATTGTAAATGTGTGTTTCCCCCCAAATTTCATTACAATTATTGCAGGATATCAGACATGTAGAGGAAATGTTTGAAGATTTAATGCCAAATACTTTCAGTACTTCATATTCATATATACCTGAGGGAGCACTATTCCTTAGAATGTTCTATCTTTAATTCAGCTGCTTTAAGTCTGAAATGTTTTGTGGAATAGACAAGAATAAAAATGGGGAAAAAATAGAATCAATGACATATGGAAAATTTATGTAAAGGAATCAGTACTTTGAAAGACATTTCTTTTCACTATTCATCATGTAACATGGATATACGCACTATTGCACACTATTAGCTACTGTGAATTTTTTTGGTTTTGTTGTTGTTGGTGTGTTGTTATCTTAGCCAACTTTCTAAACAATGGTGGCTGTGAAAACACTTCTGTGATTTTCAGAAGCTGAAGAAAAAAGAGAACGAGAGAAACAATAACCCTTAGTTATAAACCAGAACTTGACGCAAAGTGCAGTTGAGTTAACATGTTCTCTCCTGTAATTTTAACTTTGAAATAACTACCACAAAGTCTTTGCAGCTAATTTCACTCAATCATGATAGAAACTCCACTATTACTATTTAAACAAGTATGGTTTTTTTTAGTCCAAAGCAGGAGTAAATTGTTTTCTTTTAAGATGGTGACCACCTATATTAATAGAAGGTAGTACAAAGTATTATGTTACAGGTATGATGAATGCGAGAAGGTTCTTAAACCAGCAGAGGGCAGAGTAAGGAACAACATGCCACTACCTCTTCTTGCCATGACTTGTGGTGAGCTGACACAACGCTGGAATGGAAAAGGTACTGGTTACTAAAACACGAGATGCAGGATAACCTGCACAACTATTTTCCCCTATGGTACTAAAGAATTTTAAAAAAAGCAAGAGGGATAAATGACAAGGAAAAGCATTCCCAGATAAAACGCAAGTTCTGTTCCTAAAAGAGAACGAATGCCTAAATGAAGTTTTAGCTACCATTGGATTAAATGGCATGCTTATACATTGTGTTGGCACACATATACAGGGGCCTTAATGTGCTGTATTGATTTCTTTCATAATGAAAATAATATGCTGCAAAGTCTCAAAAACTTGGAAGAGTTGAAGGATTTATCACCTGACAGCAACAAAAAATAATGCACATTGTTATAGTGGATGTGTAAGTCACAAATCAGGCATACAATACAGAAAAATACTGTTTTATAAAACAAGGTAGCCTGCCTCTCTGTGATTCGGTATTTAAATATTTCAGATTAATGAAATCTCAGCTACTGGTGTTGTACTTCAAATTGTTCTGTTGCTGCATGAGGAATTTTTTGCACAGATTTAAAAAAAAAAAGCTGCACATAGGACAATAAATAGATGGTATTGTAGATTTTTTTTTTCCCCCCACAAGAAGTTATACACCCCCTAATTTACTTCTAGATAGAACACAACATGTGAAGGTCAATAAACATGAACTAGTAAGGTCAGACCTCACAGCACACATAATCATACAAATACTTATCAGTATAAGTGAATTAGTATATGACTAGTTCTGTTTATGCTCTTCTATGGTCATAAAGTGTTCTAGTACATAAATAAAAGTCCTGTTGTTGTGGAAGGTACTATTTCTTAAGTCAAATGGTAAAACTGAAAGAAAGCTTAAGAAAAAAAGTCCACAAGTTATGTTCTAAAAAAACAATTAGCCAAAAATATAAGAGAACGGAGTTTGGAATAGACTTCCCATTTCTTCTGTTCTACCTCAACGGGCCACGGCTTAGAATTCCTCCACTGCTTCCATTCTGTCTCACGAGGCTGCTTTCTTAGTGGGTTAAGTTTCCCAAGAAATGTCTTTTGGTTTATTGAAAATGTTAGTGGAAGGTTATACCACTATGTATGCTTGATTATTTGTTTGTTTTTACCAAAAGCACGAAATTCAGATCTACACTAGGGTCATTCATTCAAACAGAAAGTGAAGATGCACAATGCATGATAGGGCTAGGTTCATGGGAGGAGAGATAACTTGCAATGTCTTGCAGTTAAGAGCTGCGATTTTTTTTTATAGTATCTCATTCTCCTTTTAAATCCTGAAAGGATGGTTTGGGAAAACATATTTTCCCTTAAGTGAAATCTCTACTTAAATTAAACTAGTCCTGTGTGCAGCAAGTCTTGAAAACAACTTTTCCCAGCCCTGTTTTATTAAAGAAAAGGCTAAACAGGTAAATTGAGTATATCTGGAATTCAAGTTGGGAGGTGTCTTTTAAGACTCATGAAATACAATCCAAGACTTTAAGTGTTTGTTAGGGTTTTCGTTTGAAGTTGTCTGGGGAGAAAATGGTGAAAAGACAGGCAGGAGAGAATGACTACAGCTTGCCCTGCTGCATAACTTCGTAGAAAGAAACTACAAACTTCACAGAACCAGAGAATGGCTGAGGTGGGAAGGGACCCTAGACATCATCCAGTCCAAAACCCCCTGCTCAGGGCAGGGTCAGCCCCTCAGGGAAGGGTTGCTGAGGGCCAGGCTGTAAATATCTCCAAGGATGGAGACTCGCACAACCTATCCAGGTGACCCGGTGTTCAGTCACAGTAACAAAACAAAAACAAAGGCTTTTTCTTATGTTTAAATGTAATGAGTTTTATTTCAACGTGCCCATTGCCTCTTGTCCTTCAGTAGCAACTGTTGAGTAATTCAGCCTGATTGCCAGGTTTACCTATAGAAAAAGCAGTGATGAGTAACAAATTGCCATGAGAATTATTTTGGGCAAAAAACATTTGCTACCACAGCAGGAAGGGTATGTGCATAGAAGAAACAGCACCAAGAAAAACTGAAAACCTGAATAAAAGACTTGGGGGAAAAGAAATTCAATTGCGTATATTCAAAGTTATATAACATAAGAAGTAATTCACAGCATGAAGTTATCCTGCATCCCAGAGACTGCTTATGGAAGAATTATACAGGAAAAATTGAGGCAGTGAAGATGCAGGAAACTACGGAGTAAAATGATTTATGCCACAACCTTGGGGAACAACAATATTAGAAAAGCTTAATTACAACCAAACTATCTTGTCTGCTAAATTAAAGAACATTACGAGCAACATAACTGGCAGATGAAATTTCACTGTGCTCCTTGTTTGGCAGAAATTTCAGCATCCTTAAACATAGGCTAATTCTGTAAACAGATTTTGCTTTCATTCTGCTGCCTGAGCGTATAACACTCATTATCCTCAGGGTACCTATACACAATAATGGACTTGAAAAAACTGCTCAATATTTATCTTGCTATTAAGGTCAACGGATCAGGTAGCTTAAAATTGAAATCTTGCTACAAGATTCAGAAAAACACAAGAACAATACAAGAAAATAACATAATTATAGGAAGTTTTTTGTGTTTTGTTTTCTAATTATTTTTTCTTTTCTTGACAAGGAATTTAGCAGGGGGTGGGAGCCAAAAAGTAGGCAAAGGGTGCAACTGACTTGCATCTATACAGCCAAACTTGAAAATTTGAAAATTTGTTCCATGATGAGAAATAGTGAAGTCCAGCTCCCTGTTGATTTGTGTCCTGTGTTCTCCATACACCTCACCCTACCACAGTAATTCCAAGTCAAGGTCCTATGCCTCCTGCTTCCCAGTCCTTTAAGGCCATTTCTACTTATATTTTCATATCCCACCCCAAAGCTTCCTTCTTAACACCGTGACTACTAACAAGAAAGAGACAGCAACTTACTAGCTTCTTGTAAGCTACACAAAACAGATGACTGAAAACTCAGTACTTCTCTTCCCTCAACTAGAGGTATTAAAAGTTAGGCCTCTCCTCTATCTAGCCAATAATTTTCAAAAAGCTTTAAACCCAAAGGAAAAAAGTGCCTGTCAAACTTGACACAAATTGTTCAGAAGATTCAAATGGTGAAAGGATAAAATATTTTTATCGAGAATTTTGAAAAAAACATCAAACTTTATTTCTCACCACAAAGGCCTAAAGACCGTCACCGTATGTCCAACTAGCTGACCAAAAAAGTTGACAGATTAAAAATTGGTGAAGTATAACCCAGCCATTTCCAGCTGTCAGAATGCCATTAAAGGAAGATAAAATAAACACTGAAAAGGAATACTTTCCTAGTACCTCTTTATATGCAGGCACGGATATATTAGTTAGACAATAAAGAAAGAATAAATGCAATGTGATAAGAGTGGAAGGAAGTTTTCCACATGGCATTTTTTTTTCAGAAAGCTATGGCCTGTAGTATATAAAAAAGTGCAACTCCCATCCTTTGCACTTTTTCACTCTAAATCAAACAATTTCCAGTAATACCGGCCACTAGAAAAATACAAACACAGCTCAGAACCAACAGCAGGAGCCTTTTAAAGAAATAAGCCCCTGGCTCAAGGAAATGTTGAGAACAAACCTTAATATCCTCACTCATCTTTACATGATAGGTTATTAAATTCTGTTTTCACCCACCTATTACAATCTGCTCTCCCTAATGAATGATGAAAAACACAGAAAAGCTGGAGTAAAAGGGAAGAATGCTTTCATATAATGCCAAATTGAAAGCTAAAATAAAAAGACATCAGAATAGCTTTAGTCCTTTAAGCTGTACAAAGGTTTAATTCAAATACAGTCTAAGAACTTTAAAGTTATCCTAAGATATAAGAGACTGTATAATCACTCACAGCCAAATGGAAGAGGCTAAGATGTGGAAGGAAGAAATTCAGTTATTTAGTACAATTACCACAATAGTGCTACTGGCGATTGTAATGTACCTATAGTTCTAGGTGAATGTTTCTTTTCCATAATGAGAACATTCACACATATGTATCAAAGCTTTAAAAAATAATTGGAAGAGCACTTTAAAAGAAGCTGTGTGAATTAAAGAAGTAGTTAATGTTGATTTAAAGCCATTTTGAAACAAAAGTTAAATTTCACTAAAAAGTGATAAATGAAAAAGGTATTGTAAGCAACTTCTAGTCCTGCTCTAGTTTAAGTAGTTTTAAATAAGATTTGATATGTATTGTAGCCACGCAACAATGTCAGGTCTGAATTAATAAGTCCAAGAGAAACGTTACTCAACCATCCAATACGGATTACACCTCACTTAACCTTTTGTTCACACAGTTGAACTGGTAAAACCAAGCCAGAGGAATCTAAGAATGCTCCTTTCCCTAAAATTAGTCAGTGCTCCCAACTTTTTATGGGCCCACAAGAGTTGTGCATCTTGTGCTGTTCAATGTAACTTTTGTTCTCACAACTGTTCTTTCTGCCAACCTGAGCTACAGAATTTTAAGTTTTTGGTGTCTCTGCTGAAGAGATCATTTAAAATAAACATTTGGAAGACTGTGGATTTCTGTAACATATTGTGCAGGAATAAACTACTTAGAAGTCTCAGATAAACAAGTAACTCCACATCAGCTGATACATATTCATGAGTGCTCTAGCCCTAATGAAACAAAAATCACTTGAATCCTCTCTTACTGTTGTCTTATTGTATCCTTTTTATGACCAATCTAACAACTTCAAAAGGTTCACTCCCCTTACCAGGCAGTCCTTATTCCTCCACTGGGACCGGCCCCAGCACCACGCCAGCCTTTCAGAGAGCCAGGCCAATGTGCTGATGCAGCAAAACTGGACCTCCTTCCCCCCCATTTTCTGCTGGGTAAGTGGGTTGAATAAGATCCTAAGGGGCTACTGAGTGCCAACACAAGGTCAGTGCTATAATTAGGAAAGACAGAAGATGAGGGACCATATTTTAACACGTAACTGCCACTCAAAAGACTGGCTCACCATGTCTCATGAAACCATCTTAAGTAAAATCTAATTGTGCCGGTGCCAGGGACAGAGCACACAGTTATCTTCATTATCTGACATGAAGCAACTTGTTCATCTATGTAAGAACTAGGTATTAAATGCCAGTATGCAGTAATAATTGTAAATACAAACAGAGTTTTCTCTCTGTGAATCTAAGTCTTGACAGGACTGACTGGTGAAAACAAACAAACCCTGAAAAACAACCCACTCCCCCAAACCCGTATTTAGAAGTATATTCACATGATATACTCCTAACATTAACATTTCAATACAAGTTGTTACTTTAGAAGTAGCCTGCAAACAAAGTAAGTGCTCAGGTAAGCAGCAAAAATAGAGGTTTTTATCAGATGAAACTCCAAGCCATCCCTGCAGAAAAACAGATTAAAATGATGCACTAATTACAGTATCTGTTTGAACAACAGAAGTAATTTTATAACATGAAGCATCAGAACACACTGATTGTCCTAACCCCTGCTGATAAACTGCTTTAATTGTGCAGTTACAGTCAGGCAAATTAACATAGACTTTTGCTTCTACTGAGCTTCTAATGGTAGCAGTTCACAAGCAGAAAGCTGGTGAGAAAATAATACAACAAAAGAAACGCGGAAGGAGTAGCACCTGGTCAGGGAGAACACTTTAGCTTACTTCCAATTTAGAATTTCTGATCCAAGTCTTGTCCTATAGAAGCAACAGATCAACTGCTTAATTTAACAGTCTCATACTGTTTTGAACGTCAGACAAGTTAGTATTATTTAGTATGTCTTTATCCATTATTATTGTACACTACGCACACTTCAAGACAATTCTGGGTTAAGAAGTGGGTATCGTCCAGCTCACATTAAACTAGCCGGTAGCTGCCAAACGTTGTCAAAGGGCACTATCTAAAAAATGTTTTAAGAACTATTCTGAAGAAGTCTAATGGCGTGAAACAACCTCATGTTTAAATGCACAGAAGAGGATTCTGTTCTCTGTCTCAGAGCCTCAACACAGACTTTGTGCTCAGGAAACTTCAAACCAAGTGCTGCCCCAAGTTCAGATCTGCCCTGCAGTCAAAATGGTTCCTACATGCACGAAACATCACACTGGATCTTTCTAAAGCTGTGGCTTCACAGCACAACTGAGTAACCACAGGCTGCTGACAACAGAGGAAGGGCCCTGCCACTGCCTGAGCCAGCACACTCTGCAGCGTTAGGGTTATGGCTGAACGGTGAACTGCTCCAGAAAGCTGAGCTGGGAAAAAACCTCCCCATTGCAAAGGGTGAATTTCCGTGAAACAGGCAACAGGATTGCATCTCTCCAGGATTTTCTTCTTACATATTTGTCTCAAGTTGTGCCAGTGTAAAAAATAAGAGACGTGATTTGTGGAACAAGCTGCATTGTTGGGCAGTATTAAAACCCAGGAGCCTGTTAAGACTGAGTATTTCACTGTTTTGAGATGAAAGTAAAGAAGTTTTGTATGCATTGGCATCCTCAAAGAACAAATGATAGTTTAGCACATGAAATGCACAGCATAGGCACAATGCCTGGATATATTTGTTAGAGATGGATAAAATTGTTACTACCGATACTTAAAGTTACCGTGAAGTATCAAACTTTACCTAGTCAGATGAGTGAGGCTGTTCATTTCTCTGACTTTGGATTACAGGGAAGAGTTTTAACATTTTAACTTCACCAGCATTCCAAAAGTAGTAAACTTCATATGGAGACAGGGTTACATTGGTATCCAAGTATAAATTTATTCCCCCACAGAAAAGGGAATAAGCAGTACAAGGCATTTCACAATACTGGGATTATTTTCACACGTTGACCACTGTTAATGGAATAGTATCTGTAAACAAATATCACATTCCCTTGAAAGAAAATGAAGTACCAATAAAACCTGAATGCAACAGTCTTGATTCACGGTTATCCTCACACAGCCTTCTGAGAGGTAAGCACCTCCATATTCTGAATCTCAAGGTACAGAAGACGTTTTTATATGAAGGCTTAGATCAACAAAACATCTGTGACAGCGGACACATTCTTCAGAGCATTCTCTAATCAAGTAATACAGACAGTATGTTTATTTTGACTCACGACAAGTCCATTCATTAGCAGTCACTAATTAACTTCAAAATAACGTGCAACTCTTCTAACAGCACTTCTGCATAAACCTTTCTTTCTCTAGGTTTATGAGCATAATAATGCTCATAATTCAGTATAAAGCTGATTCTGCTATTCAGCTTTAAATGGAGAAAGGATGACAAAAATAACTATTTTCTTCTACCTTAGTATGAAGCAGCACCTATATACCATATAGGTATACATACAGAAGTTAAATTGCTCAGTTTACAGAGTCTTAACATACTTTAGAAGATTTACTTTACCAATCATTAACACGATGTTAAAAACAAAACAGAAAATATATCCCGAACAGACCAGTTTTTATGAACCAGTGATTCCCCCCCATGATCTAAAAAGGTATTTCTTAAAGTAGAATCACATTTTGCTATATAATATTATTAAATGTACTCTTAGAAGTACATAAAGATTCTTCTGTATATCTCAGTTTTTACTTATGCATTACTCTAGTTTTATTTTATTTTAATTTACTATTATATTTCCACCCAGGAGGAAGACTAGTACACCAAGGTACTAGCCTTGCTAACACATGCCTCTATTCCACCCAAAAAACTTACCAAGGCGTGTAAAACTCTACTAAAGTTCATCCTGAAAGGTGAAATAGTCTTAAATTGAAAGTTTGATACCTTTTTTTCATCTGCTATTCTCAAACTAGGAGAGTTGAAAGGGTTGATATCCAAACGCCCTAATCTAATATACTTTTATACTATATACGATACAAAACTAACCCAAGATGTGGCAGCTTCAAGAAAGTTGCTTTAAGAAAGGTTGCAACTCCAAGAAAACCCAACGTAACATTCCAGGTGTTGGTACATTGGTCCAGGGAATGACAATCAAGGTGCTACTATTGCCTCTGCCACAAAATGCGTCAACATCACCATGCTGATGTTCCAGGAGTGACCCAACATCAGGCCAAAGAAAGGCTAAACAAGGCACTTTCCACTTCACCCTTTAAGAAGGCAGATCACTGCCCAGGAGGGGAGGAAAAAAAAGTATGCACAAAGTGCTAGAGGCATCTCCACGCCAGTGATGAAGGATGACACCAGGAGGTGGGCTCCTGCTCTTTTACTTCGGAGTGGAGGCTTTTTGCAGTTGTGAATGACTGGTTAAAACATATAAAATACCCCTTTGAGGGGAACCTTTATTTCCAGCTTCAGTGTGAGCCCCTTAGTTTTTCCTTTTTCCATTCATATGAAACTTTTACTTTCATCTGCGCAATGAACACAAAAGATGGAAAGCGTCATCAGAGCCTGGGGTTTAATGACTTGGGAACTTTCTGGAAATACCTGAGCTATGGTTTCACATTTCTGAATACTTACTCCATTGTTTAAAGAAAAGTACTACCACTACTCCTTGGCTGTATTTAAGGGAAAAAAGTGTCTGTTAAATGGTTTCTCAGTCTTCTAGTCTACACAGTATAGTACTCCCTAACATTTCTTTAAAGATTTTAATAGTTTAAAAACAAACAATAAAACACAACAAAAAGAAAAACCCCAACCCCAAAACACTGTTCTTGACTGCAATTTGGACTGTTTACAGCATACTGAATTTTGAACACTGCAATCAATGTAGTATTAGTCACTAGCTCTTGTAAAAGTAAAAAACATAAACCAAATTATTTTTATATTCAATGGAGAACACAATCAGCTCTTAGGCTGATAGTATAATTTTACACTTTTTCCAACATTTTCTCTGCTATTTTGAAGTAGCATCATGTAACTTTCATCAACAGTAACTGCCCCAGATAATTGTGGCATCTGTCTTTACTGAATTTCAACCATTTTTATTTCTCTAATCCAAGTTTTATTTCCTCTCTGCCTTGCTGAGATTTGATTGCTGCTTTGCATAGCAAGCCTGGTCAATGCACAGACTCCCCTCCTCAGTAATTTGAGCTCAGTGTTAAATTGATCCATTTCTCAGTTAAGCTCATCCTCAAACACCTGTGTCCCAGCTCTTCTGTGACAACTCCACATGTAAGTGACACTGAACAAACCATCAAGGTCAAGAAGTAACAAAATAAAACCACATCTTTCTTCAGGTTCTATTCCTGCTTAATCTAAGCATGAATTCCAGCATTTTTCACTCATTTCTATTAAAAGTCTGAGAAACACATAAAGCTATGTTAACGCGTACCTAGCTTGTTAAATTTCATTTTTTAATATAATTAGGAATAAATGTCAGATTTTTTTATTTCAGACTGAGTTTACAGCACTGTTAAAGAAAAGGAGGAGAAAGAAATACAAAGAGTGAAAACATAACGGGTGACCTTTTGGAGATATCTGAATAAATAGATCTGCTTACACCCTGCGCTTTAATACCAACATATCCACACTTCTACTTTCCTAATCTCAATTTGCCTGTCACTTCCAGAGCCCAGTCAATCAGCCTCTGCCTAAGAAATCCAACCATTTTGCTTTTAATATTTCTTCAAGGGTGAGGTGTATGCATACTTCATATACACATATATATTTTATATACACATGAAAAATAAAAGACGCATTAATAGGGATTCCCCTCCATAAATCTTGGTGATGTTCTATGGGGGGCATATTGTAAAGACAACTACATAAAATTACAATATCGTCACACCAACCCTTCACCTTTTTTAGTTACAAAATTGTAAGCTTTTAAGAGACAACTATTCCTCCCTATTTTCTCATGCCGTTAACATTTACAATAACATGTGATTAACCTCCTTAACATCTTTTCAGAAACTGCTTAACACGTAGTAAGAAAAGTGAAATTTCACTCACTTCAAATCTTCACACAAAAGTATACGAAGATGTCACTACAGAACATTTTTAACAGAAACTCAGATTGAACATGTTAACATAACCTGAGTGTGCCAAGAAAATTGAAAAGTACCACCTCTTAACCTGCAATGTAATAGACAAGTTTCAGATACAGTTATAAAACTCCCCACAGAACCAACAGCTAAATTTAAGAAAATCAAAAGGAACTCTCTGTTATTTCCCCCACCAAAAAAATAACTTAAGTAAAAAAGAACAGGTTCATAGCTTTTTCTCTTCGTATGCACAAAAAAGTTAGTGACCTCTGTTTAAGAATATGGACCATTAACAACTGTTTCTTTAAACAGATGACTTGTAATGTAAAATGAAATTATTTTTATAGTAATATGTTGTTAGCTTTATTTTAGGACACACTGATCTTTAGGTTTTTACTATTTGTTGAAGCAACAAAAATAAGACTCGTGACTCAAATCAAGCATACCTAGGGAGTAGTTAAGCTCTGAATAACTTCCTAAGCCTAAAGAAACTGTTCTTGCTAAGTGAATTTTAAAAAATTTAAAAGAAACAAACATTCACCACCTCTGCTTTATTTTTGTTTGTTTTTTAAATATTATTTCAGGGGCAGGTTGGGGAGGGGAAAGGGTGGAGGAAAGAGAGTAACTTTAATACTTTAACCAGTGACACTTTGCCAATAGTACTTTACTGCTGGGCTACAAGAATGCTGCAAAATGGAGGAAAGGGGCCAGGCACAGAACAGCAAAGCTGTTTTTACTGCCAGGGCTGACATGGTTGCAATGCCAGAGCTTTAGCTCAAAACCTATATCTTACACTGCTTGGGAACGGCTCCTTCTGGATAAATGTGTAAGTTAATGACAACTGTGAGTTTTGACAAGAACACGCGCAGTCAGACTGCAAAAGACAGAGGTGAGGCAGAGTAATCAATGGTGCAACAAATCTCATACATAAGCTGAAGTGCTTTGCAGAATCCTGACCTTACTGAAAAACAGGGTATCAGCACTGATATGATTACACCTACTATTTTTCTTGTTCCCCCTTTCTTATTTCAATCCTGGGGATGAATCTGCCTTGAAGACTTCCTCAAAGATGCATAATCAAGAGCAGGTGTCTGAATCACTCTTGCTTCTTGTAGGTCTGCAGGGACAGCAAAAAGATTCAAGTGCCTAGGCAGCTAAATGCTATCCTGAATAATTAGATTCAAATCACCTCTTATGCCAACACGAAAACGTAGTGCTAAACATAAACCAAACTTCTTCAGAAGTGGTTGCTTAAATGAATATTGCCAGCTTTAGACACAATGTCTGTGCTTATAATTAGAACACTAATCTTACATAGTCACCTCAGAGAAAGAAACTCTCCCAAATCACAAGTCAGAACTATTCTGAGTTTTCTTGTATAGAAGGGTTTCTTCCACAGACTTCAGTTCAACAACAGAGCTGAAATGCTAACTGCTCACTCTCACCAACAAGTGGCTCCATTTCTTTCTCCTTCCTCTCTGCTGCCTGCAGAGTCCTTCCATCTTTGCACCAGCAACAGCTCTCACTGGGCCCTTCTAGAGCCAGTTTAACACAGCAGCAATCTAGTGCTGTCAGATTAGGTTTTGCCTGTTTAGCAAGCTGAACTGGCTCAGTGACACATCCCACAAGCAGCAGACTGAGCACAAAGGAGGGCACAGGCATATCCCTTTGTAGGAAGCTGCCAGCTGTCAGTCACACATTCAGCAGAGTGCACAGCCAGCCCAGGCACTCCCCTGCCACACCAAACCACTGACAACAGGGTGTGAGGATGAGGGAGCCTCATGCTGTGACTGCCTGACTTGCAACTCTGCAGAAACGTTGGGCACTTATCAGTGCTGCTTACGTCAAATGTAGTTTTACTGTAATACATAAAATGCTATTTAAAAACTAAGTACTCTGGAACTCAGTTTCCACTCACCTCAAGTTAGGTGTGCAAAGCAATCAACATTTTCCACTTCAAATGGTTACAGCTCAGTTGCTTACCTGAGAAATGAACATACTATGTCCCATTTATTTAAATAAGTGTGTGGCAAAGAAGAAAAAAACCTAGTCACTCACAGCACTGATCAACTCCAAGGAAGAGTTCACTTATAAAAAAGCAACCTTAATTCTAGCATCTTCCAATTTGAATTTGCAATCTCAATGCACTTCCTAAAGATATGTAATTTCACAGGAGACATCAGCTGGGATTCAGTGGCCCTGTTTCCCTGTTCGTCATACAGCAGCACTAATACTGCCCTATTACATAAGGCTTTAAATTTTTTTAAAAAGCAACCTTTTGTAATTGCTTAGGAGTGCTTTCCACTAACGAATTATATAATTAATATGTCACTCAGTTATTCCTTCTCTGTCATCTCTTTCACACGGGATTTCTCTCACAGTACTAAGGTTCTGGAATTTTCAGATTTACAGAAGCATTAGAAGGACGCTTTGCATTTTGGATTAGAGAGGAGTGAGACTAGAAATGATGCTCACAGATGAGGCCTGCTGACAGCAGGCCTCCTGAAACTCTGTTACTGAAGGGCTTTATCTTAGTGACCAGGAACTGTTAAGCAGATGACTGCCCATGGTTTCTCATCCCACTGCTTAGATGGCGGCTTGCTCTGCTCTAAATAGCAGCCCCCTCTACAGTCCATGGGTCTTTTGGAGAAGATTAACAGTCAAATTCATTGATTAATGTAACAAACTCATTTTCCACATAATATTACTGTTAAACAGAGATTATGCTACAGGTAGCATAAGTTCACAGCATGTTACCAAATATACTGTGCTGTCCAGACAGGGTATGAGGTTCTTTACCAGTTGGAAACAACTGAAAAGCTAAATTTCAGGGTCGCTCTAATGCATGTACTAACTGATTTGCCCCATAGCTAGAAAGCTCACCGGTTAATTGCAGTATTTTTATTCAGGTTGAGCATCCATTCATACACATTTTCTGAGTTCTGATATTTGGGGTGTTGTTTTTCCCTTTTTTTTTTATTTTAAGGAATGGGCTATGTGAGCTTTGTGTTGAGTGCTTTGGATTCATATTATGGTAATACTAAGCAGTGCATAAATAATAGTCTAGTATGCTGTTGTCCATTATTTGTTAAACTTTTTCTTCAATGGTGACCCACAATCATTAGTACAGTACTGAGCAGAACAAATAAAGCATTTCTACAGCATTTTATATAGCATTACTTCTAAGACTGTTAGATTTTACCACATTTAATAAGTCTACCCTTACATTTTATCTCCAGTCTCTTACTTTTTCATCAAGCTATTAAACCAGCAAGTTTACTCTACAACTATAATAATTTAATCTTACAGCGATTACACAAGCATATATTAATATATCTTTGTGTTTTAATCATTTTACTTCCTCCTCCTAAAATAGTTTCATTCTTTCCATATTTACTCAGTTGCAACAATTACAAAATAAATTTATGTGTAAACAAATAATCCAGACAACGGTTCAAGACAAATGGAAAGTAACAGGCAAGATACCAATGCAAATTAAATAAAACTGACTTATACTTTAAAAATAGAACAAAATTTTGTTACAGAGAATACAGAAAAATGTCCAAATTTGTCACCGAGTACAAACTGACAATAAATATTAACTAATGAACTAAAGTTGAGTTCTTGAAAGAATTCAGAAGTACTGCCTCAAATGATCTTGGCACACAAACTTTCCCTGTATTTATGACTGAAACCTTGCACCGTCTGTAATTATATTGTTTTATTGCAGCAGTTGCCTCAAATCCTTGCTACAATTATATGGGATTTGACACACCCAAGTTAGCACCTAGATAACTCAAAGTGTGACCACTGTTCCAAACCTCCTTTATGACCAATTTCATGCAACAGCTCTATTGATTGTAATGACTGTAGAATGAGGGGTATCCAGCATGTGGCACATGTTCTCAAGGCTAGACTAAAATGTAGTAATAGCTATGCAAATTAAAGACTATAACTGACTGCCAGCTTGGCACTGATATTAAATAGCTCTGAAGAATACCGCAGATAATATATTAGGAAAGCCTTTCCTACAGTACAGCAACGATGGATCTTCAGGATCAGTATTTCCCTTTACCTGTCAGGTAACATCAATCCAGTGATTAAAACAAAGAAACAACACCCCCTACCCACCCCACCCACACCCACCCCCCCCAAAAAAAAACCCAAACAAACCCAACCAAAAAAAAGCAAACAAAAACCCGCCACCATCAGTAAGGCAGCAGGTAGTTCCCTTCAGCAGTACTACTTGAATGATTCATAGGAATTAGAACATTGCAACCCATCAGTGCTCTCTGGCAGCTTTCACAGAGAGCTCTCTTGTCCTTCACTGACTCTGTCCTTAAGGTCAGGGTTTGGAATTCTTTATTCGTTTTCTATACTTTTTCAGTTCATTTAAAGTACTATACACTACCATCAGTTCTTTATATAATATGCATACAACACATTTAAAATAAAAACCTTGTGAATATATTTAATAGGAAGAGTAATTTTAAGGGAAATTATTGAAATAATATTTCTGTAAATGAATAATTATGAAAAATATTCCTGACCACTTTTTAAACTTCAAAATAAAGTGCAATAAAACACTTGCTCATTACAAACAAATGAAAGTGAAAGCTATTCACAGTTTTAACTCAAAGTCAAATATCATAATACTTACATTGCTAACATGTATACTGGTCTTGGGAAAGAATGCCTAGATATGCATCCTTTAAGATCACATTCAATTAGCAGTCCTACAACTGCTGTTTAGGAGACATCATCATCATTCCAAAAAGACACCCAGTTTCACGTGAACTTCTCGAAACCCACAAAGTTTGGTAAAATGGTCAAAAACATTCAAAGGAATGTATTTTTTTTTTAAAAAAATCTCATTAAATAGTGAATCTGCTTGCATTTTCATTTACAAGTTTTTGAGTAAAACTGTGTGTGCAAACTGAATAAAAACTACAATAAAGCAAGTTATCACAGCTCCATCCATAATGTGATTAAATTATGCAAAATTTCAAGTTCTGCTTTTACAACACAGAGAAGCACGGGCAGACTAGCCATGTCCCTCAGCTAAACAAAGATATTAATGAAAAGAGAAATATCATTAATAAATTCTGGACAGAATGTCATTACAGTATGAAGCCACAGAAGCAAATTAAATCCTTGATGGGTTAACCAAGTCTGAAGACATTTAAAGCGAGTAACTTGTAACAGATTCCAGTACATTACCAGAAACATGCAAAGAGTTATTTAAAAAATCAACTGCTTCTGCTCTTCAGGAGCCATGTTCCAACCTTGTTTTGGACTTCTTTGTCCATTATACATGGGTTTAGATTGCATGCTTACCTGCCCACACAAAAATCAAACTGAAGTTTTACAGTTTAATATACTTCTGAATAACAGAAGTCAAAGTAAGATGGTAATGCTGTGGAGAAAAAGTCATTATGCGCATGCCTTTCTTCGAGTCTACAATGGTTTTATCCATCTTGGAAAACAAGACAGCATTGTGCATGAACTGAGGACAAAAATAATTACATGCTCTGCTCACATCCTAGAGAGATCACTAGAGGAAAGGTGGCTTCCTTCATTGTAAATGTTTCCTACTCTTTGTTCAAAATGCGTTTCCAACAGATGACAAAGATTTACTGCCAACTGACAGGCGCTGACCTCCCACTTCCTGACCTGGTCCCTTTCTTTTTCCCCTCCTCTCCCTTTCTCAAACCGGCACAGCTATTAACTTGGTTCAATACAGCTTATTAACTAGCAAAATTTTTTGTCTCACTGAACTATACTCTCACATTAGCTGACCAAAAATCTATCCTCTTTCCTGTCCCCATTGTAACCCTGTAACATGGAATAGTGCAATTCCCCCCACCTCCCAAAATAGAAGTTGAGCAAAACTGTCCCAAATACACGTAATCCTGTATTGTTATGAAACGATGAAAATTATCTGTTTTTATTGATAAGGAAGAAGGTCCAAAAAACCCAAAACAACTAGCTTCCTAGCTGAACCGGTTTGAAGAAGGATCTTTACAAAGCATTCAAAGAAACTTAGTAAGAATTAACAGCATCAGCACACTACTTTTCATTAAAATTCTCCCTGTTAAAATTGTAGGCTGTCAACAGGATTAAAACACATCTAAGTATTCGCTATTACATTTTAAACTTTGCACTGAATTATGACTTAAGAATTCATCCAGATGTGTCACAAATTAACTTCACTACTTTGAAACAGGAAAAAGACACCAAAACCACTGAAAAATTCCAGCCCTTCCCAAAAAACAGCTCTGATATTTCGAAGTACTAAAACCCAAGCATACAGTGTCACAACTTTGCTTCCCAGTTGTCAGTTAGAACCCATCTAGTATCATTCACAGTCAAAAAAATTCTGGGCTGTTTCAAATGTCTACATCTTTAAACATGAAAATTAAACACAGCAAGAAGTTCATTAGTGGTGGAGAGAACAAGTATTTCAAGCCTGTATGTTCCACATTTTGTATCTAAAAAATGAGTTGTTGACCCTGCATTTATATCTGAAGATGTAAAAAGCATAATCTCCACAGCATACCAAGAAGCCATGGTCATCCAGCTCAACTAATTCAAGAACAATTACTGTATTTTGCCTAAAGCCGGTAGTCCCATAGAGTTTAAGCTATTCTAGGTCGGCGCTAATAGTCCCACCTTGATGTACTGACGTGCTTGCTATCTAACTCATGGATTTCAAAAGCAACAGGAAGTTTC